>NC_092454.1:36224624-36524624 GCF_036169615.1 Heliangelus exortis
TTCAATGCCATATGTGTCTGCAGTCTGAATAAATTTGCAAGTTGCGTTACAATGGTAATGAATGTCCAATGGAACAGTTATTCTGGAAATGCAAGGTACTGAGTTAATACTGATTATCAGAGAGTCAGTCCATCTAGATATCTAGATATGTCAGCAGCAATTTTCTATGTTCCTTGTGTGATAAAACACTACTGTGGGATTGCACTAGGCCCAGTATATTTCTTCCATCACTTTTCATAGTGGTGTTGACCTCCCACTGATGGGTAGAGTTGTTCAGTTTTATCAATCTTTATCTAATTTGACAAAAAGGTTTAATTTTGTGAGTCATCAGACTTACTCACTGTGATGATTTGAGCAGTATTGCATTAAAATCACTGACTGTTAAGCCAATGTTAACTTCAGTTTTCCATCCTGAGTGGATGCAATAAATGTATTATTGCAAAGAAATATGATGTTTGCTTTTCCCTGCAGACCAAGTCACACATGAAACATGAGAGCAGTAGCAGAAGGAAAAGAAGAATCACAGCCCAGCACCAGGCTGACAGAGAGAATAAGAGACTTCCTGTTTCGCAGCAGAGAACTCATTTTATAATCCATAAAGAGCAAAAAATCACAGTGGTATCCTCTCCATCTTGTGTGTACAAGTCAGCATGTATATGTGCTGTAAAATGCGAATTACAGATCTGTAATCATTCATTGTTTGGTCTCGTTGAAAATCAGATGTTCCAGATTAGTTTTGCTAACACTTAATTACCAGTAAGGAACTCTTTTTTTTTTTTTTCAATCCTTGCTACTACAAACATAAAAAAACACATCCAGAAATCATTTCAGTGACAGAATCCAAACTGATGGAAGCAATGTCCCTAACCTTGTTGCGAGCTCCAAGTAACGTCAATGCATCAATGACAGAAAGCCCTAGAACTTCTTAAATACTCTGAAACAAATGCAAGCAGAATCAAAAGATGAATTTACCTCTTCCTTACTCTTTGCATTTTTAAGTTCAAAATACCTTTAGTAACAACAATAACATTCAAAAAAATATTACCAAAGTAGAAGAGGAAATATTTTTAAAGTGATTATGATAGAAATATATATAAAAAGGAAAGTGTGCTATAGGCTAACTCAGCATATGGATCCTGCTTCTATCGTATAGTTTCTTCAGGTGAGACCAACCCAAAAGCTGACTTGCAAAACTGGTAAAAGACTCCAGTCAACAACAGCATTCCTGAAGACTTAGCAGGGTGACCCAGAGAAACACTGAAGAGAGTCATATTTAAATACTTAAATGTAATAATTTCTCGTTTGAATCATGAACTATGTCCATGGGGAAGAAAAAAAAGCGCAGAAAAGCTAGAGAATAAGACGTTTAAGATGTAGTTTTCCTTTCCTCAGGATTTCATTCTCTGAGGGGCTTTTAAGAATAAAAAGTGCCACTCTGAGAGCTTCCCTGAGGAGACTTAAAGGAAATTCACAGGAACGCTCTAAAGCAGTTCTCTAAAGACCTGAGATTCATACTGGAAATATGTCACTGGAAGACACAACATGAGTGAGAACTCATGGGGACTGAAAGTCTGGTTTTAACAGTTCTTGCTAGCGTGAACAGGGAGCTTGCCACAGCGTGGGTCTACTGATGAAGGCATCAAACAGGAGCTAAGAAGCAGAAGCTGATTCATAGCTAAGAGTAGAGGCATTTTATAGATCATCCCTGGCTACTCTTTGCAGGATAGGGGTAAAGTAGAATTCCTATGATTTACCCACAGCATATTGGATCTGCACAACACCGAAAGACCATGTGATCAGGTATGAGGAAGGCACGGTAATAAAAAATGTATTCACAATATAGACAGCTTCTTTCTCTATAGGCAATACTCAGCCAGGATTCTCAGAGGAGCAGAATATGATTTACCAGCTACTTCAGTGTCTTGCTTCTACAATCTGTGTAGATGTGCCATCAACAAAGTAAAAATCAATTTCTCTTTATGGTACTCAAATAATTTAAAAAATCAAAATATAACATTGCTAGCATTAGACCCAAGCAACACTTATCCAAAATACAGCACACACACTGTTTACTCACTTCTCCCAAAAAATAAGGATTTTCTTCTGTTCACAAGAAGAGCGGTTCAATGGAATTCTATGAAAAATATTTCAAATACTTCACTCCTTTTCATGTTTTCTGAGCACTATGATGTCTGAAGAAAATCAGGACAATGATAGTCTTAAAAATAAGTTTAATTTGGGGCATTTGCAGGAGATAGAGTCAGAGATTAATATAATAGTTTGTCTCTCTGATCTATGTAGAAAGTAGTGAGTCTGCCATAACATTTGTTTAACTTCATATTTTGTACCTCACCAGTTACCTAACTTCTGATTAAAAACTCGTAAGTAACTATAATGCTATAATTTAATGCTATAAATTAGCACACTAATGACTGTAACAATAATTCTAGGACCGAATACATATATTAACAGTACATTACTGCTTGTTTCTCCAATTCTTTGCCCAGACTAAATGAAAAATACTCTGAATACAGTAAAGAAGTGCAAGAAAAGATACTTGAAAGTAAAACATAGGGAGTTTCTCCTCACACAAAACCTTTCCTGACGGTTGCTGTGTATTTGGTTTTCTTTAGCTGACTGGTGATGAGCCAGTCAACTAGAATAAAACAGGAGAGAAACTGTCAGTGTACATTGGGCAGAGGGCTGTATCTATGTGCCTCTGTGTGTGTGTGTCTGTGTCTGTGCACATACAATAACTCAGGCTCCATTCCAGTCAGCAGAACCTGAATTTCAGCCTCAACTTTGGGTATCAAATTACCACCATAATGATTCCTGCTGCCACTTTGCACTCCATAGCAAAACACGTGAAGCATCTGCAGCCAAGCTGAAATTAGCCCTATCCTGATGTCCCTCTAAATGTTTGCCCGTTATCTCCCACTTGTCTTGATAGCTAATACAGTTCCTACAGCTGCTATATCACATTAGGTCAGAGCGATGAAAACGAATGCCATTTTCTTGATGGCTTATGCAGAATTGTTGTAATTTGAATCAAGTCTCCTTAGCCTCTTTCTTTCTCTCCTATTTTTTCTGCCCCTCTACTGAATATATTGGGGTCCTGGCGAGCTGCCATTCTAGCTGCACATTAGAAATGGTAGAGTTTTCCTCTATCTGATTCTTTAAAATGAGTTCACCAAAAGGTGCAGACCCAGCACATTTATGGGTTTTCCTATAAATGACTTTAACACTGTGTCCAATCATATATATAATTTCAGATTTTCAATTTCAACTCACTGCTGTGTCAGCACAGACTCCACTGATATGTCTAACTTATTTAGCTTAAAATGAAAAGGATGGCATTTCATTACCAGGAAGATAATATTTTTGAATATGTTTGCTGCATGGCGGGATCCATCATTATTCTGCCATTTTATGTTCGGAGTGTGTAATAGCTTTTTAATGCTTTGATGTATTTTATTTATATATGTAATATTTTTCTAATGTCATGGGGCAGTTTAACTCATTGGACACATTATAAAATCTTAATTGAATGTTTTTAAATATTAGTTAGAGAGGGAAGGCTTAACAAATTGCCAATATTTTGTTTGTGATTTAATAGCTGAAACACCAAGAAAACCCCATCTCATTCTCACTCCTTCCCACTGCTCCTCAGCTCCCTCTGACACTCAAAATGCTTTGAAAGGAGAAAAAAAAAAGGCGAAAGAAAATCCCACAGTCCCCTGAGACGCTCAAGCTGTCAGCATGAAGGTAAGTAACACAGGAAATCTTGAACGTGCCCAACTGTGAATGACAGAAGCCCTCTTATTGGAGGAAGCTTCTGACAGGCCTGAAATCCTTAATACCTAGTTTCTCAGTCCTTTGACCAAAGTCAAGGAATTTTAAAACTACTAAGAATTTCTTCAAAGTTGGTTTGGTGATTTGTTTGCGGGTTGTTTTTTTTTTTTTTTACTTGCAAGGAAATGATACTACTTATGTACTTCAGTGTAATGCCACAGCTAAAAGCATTCTGAGTGAACAGGTAAGTATTAAAGGGCATTTCTTGATATTAGCAGTAAATGCTAAAGTGAGCCATGCTAACTGCTCCTTGCACTGGACTACTGCTGATGCACTCTGCAGGAGCCTGAATAAGAATGATCTTTGCTTAAGTGAAAGCTGCCATATGCCAGCATGTCATGTTAACTATGACTTTATAAAACCATTTTTTTTTTAATTATACTATTCATTTTTTTCCTATTCCTTTTAAAGCGGTTATAATCACTCATATTTCCAATAGTTTCTGTTTGTTCACAGAGATCTCCATGCCCCAGTTTTCTGTTACAGAAAACATCATTTTCCTAAGCTTTTTACCTGTACTCTTCAAAGATAGAGAAACGTATTGCTGTCCTTCTTAAAGCAAGGGCAAGGTACAAATAAGTTTGTCAACCTTTTCAGGTAGGACTGCTTACAGTTAAGTACTTATACTCTGTATGATTTCATGGTTTTCAGAGGTAACAAGTGTCTTTTTTAATCCTCTTGGAGCTGGCTATACATTCCTGAAATCAGGTTACATTTTTAGACATCTAAATATGTGGCAGGATCCTGTCTTTGCATTTTGTGGCCAAAAGCCATAGTCATCAAGGGTAGTTAGGCATTTAACTTGTGCTGAAACAGAAAAGCATATAAGACCCAAACATTTTGTGAGATCTGATTTTGGCCATGAGGTGGTTAGTAGCAGACATCAAACATTTTCATAGAATCATAGAATTGGCTGGGTTGGAAGGGACCTCAGAGATCATCAAGTCCAACCCTTGATCCACTACCGCTGCAGTTACCAGACCATGGCACTGAGTGCCACATCCAGTCTCTTTTTAAATATCTCCAGGGACAGAGAATCCACCACTTCCTGGGGCAGCCCATTCCAATGTCTGATCACTCTCTCAGTAAAGAAATTCTTTCTAATGTCCAACCTATTTTATGTTATTTTACTACTTGCTCAGACAACACGATATCACGTTTATTTTTAGGTAAAGTGGTGATTTTTTATATGAACTAAGGGATTTTAAATAATTAGCAGAAATATTTAAGGTGGGGATGGGAGGAAGGAAAGAATTAAAAAATGCATAATTAATAATTCCCAGAAAGAGGCTGAAAATTATAAAAACACATTGTTGGTCTAGCAGGAATTTGTGCTGAAAAATGAGAACAACAAAGGAGCTCTATTCTTCCTTAGCAAAAGATACTGGAAAATAAAACATATCCTAGATAAGTCCTTTTTTTATTTTTGGGGTTTAATTCCTTCCTTGAAGTTTTCCCCTACATGAAGTTTTCCCCTACATGACAGACCACAACAATAATTCATATCTAAAATAAAACAGGTATCTTTATAGCAGGCTCTTCACATATCTTACCAAATGGTTGAGTTTCAAGGTAACAGGTGTGACCCTCTTTCTCCACCATTCACAATCTTAGTTCCCTTCTTGCTATTCCATGACGAACAGTCCTCCATCATCCACCACAACATTTTACACTAGATTTTGCAAGGAAATTTTTTATGTACTGGTGTCCAAGGATGCGCTGGAAAAAAGATACAGGGAAATCAGTATGAAGGCACCAGTTTCTCGTATTATTCACCTGCACGCATTTTCCAAGCATTGTTCTGGAACACCCTGCAAGTGGAGCTTTTGTAGTGACATTCTGCCTGAGGATTACATAAATGACAGACATAGCCAGCTGCAATGCCAACATTAATGCCAGGCAAAAGCCTCTGGATTTTCTAGGTTACCATACAGAAATGGAGACCAAGTCAGCACCTTCTCAACTATTAACATCTGCAGGGAGACAGCTACTACAGGTTCCACTCTCCTTGGTAAATTTGGAAGGTAGTACAACTCTTTTGCCTTCAAAATCAGTCTCATGGAGTACTTAAAACTTTTTGCAGCTGTGGTTTTTTTACTGTCTGGTGCACATTTTCACATAATCACGTTTGATCTGTGTCTCAGTTTCTCCATTGCAAGCTGATGGGAAAAATGCTTACCCACTAGAACTGTGAGTCAGACAAACTCAAAAATTAGGTATCTTGGCACCCTTCAAGTCAATTAACCCCACAGCACACCCATCTCTGAACATAAGGTACTACCACATTGAAGTAACCCAGCCCTGAAATGAATGTATTCAAGTACATGCATCTTTGTTTAGAAGGTACTCTCAATTAGAAACTGCTCTCCTTCAATAGCTGTACCATTACCCTGCAAGCCTTCAGGGAAACTAATTAAACTTAATAGAAGCTGTACTCCATTTAAAGCAGTAGAGAAAATTAATTAAATATTGTAGGAACCCCAGACTTGAAATTAAGATGTACAGCCATTGCAAATCAATCCACACATCCCAGTATCTTTCCCAAGATATTTTAACCCTTCTGTAGAGTTCTGTCCAATGTCCCATGTACATCTACCATATGCCACCACTGGAAGTGATGCAATGTATACCAGAAAACTAATTAAAAAATTTGTCATGTTCTATTATTCATTGGATTGGAATATCATAAAAAAACAAAACTTGAGGCTGACTTATCAAAAGACAACACAATGATCCAGAAATAAAATATTACTCTCCTTAATTATTTTTTGTATTATGTTGAGCGTAGAGTTTGTCCCACATTTTGAAAGTGACTTGACAGGAATTATAGCCTTGCACCACTTGGATGTTCTGAGTCTGTGTCCAGCCATTAAAAGCAGATTGCTTGTCTGATCTGTATTTAGGTATCTTAGAGCCTTCCTTAGAGGCTGAGGAGATGTAAATCTATGTGTGCGGAAACATCTGGCTGTCGGAGAACAACGGAGGAGTGGATGCTGTGTGAGACAGAGGAGTCTTGTGAACTTCCTGATATTGCCTGACCCTGAAGCAAAACAAAGAGCTGTAAATAACCTAAGGAATTCGCCATCTGGACAATGTTATGTCCTGGTGGGAAACAGTTAGGTTTTATGTTAGGAGAAAGAGTACTTTGAGGTGCAGATTGTAGATCAATCAATAGATATCAATGTAACAAATAGATATAAATGTAACAAATCACACAATAAACTGATTGTGAACAGCAATTCAGGTCCTTGCCTTCATGTTCTCCATTATCTGGCCTTGTAATGAATTAAGAGCATGTTTTCTAAGATGATTTTCTTACCAATAGCACAAAGGGATGATTTTTAATGTTGGGCTGATATAGTTTGTGCCATACACTCTTCATTTAAACCTCAGGGCAGGACTTAACTGAGCTAGTGAGAAGAACGCACAAGTTAATGGATCAAAATGATGCCAAAGCATCATTTCCAGGCACTGAGTTCCTGAACATATCCTGTGATTCCATTATGGCTATGGAACATGAATACTGTAGAATAGAATAGGTAATTTGGAAAGGACTTGCTATCAAGTTCAACTGTGATCAAACAACTACCTTAAAAAAACAATTAAGCACTAAGGGGAGATGAATAGACTTGTAGATTAGAGTAATCCTAGCCCTCCGTCTGCAGGGAAACTCCAGATGTGACCAAGGTGTCACACCTCTCTGATTTCTGGTGCTCTCTAAGGAAACAATCCTGATGATTAGGCAAACTGAACCCTTGAATACTCCAGGAGCTAGAAAGTACAAAAATGCAGTTCTCAAGTCAATTTCTTCAGATCCTATGCTATGGAAAATCTCAAAATGGTGTCAGTGTTGAAGAAAAAACTCTGTGCATGTAACCTAGATTTCCATGTGCCTCACACAGCAAGATTTTTGATATTAGAGCCTTATTTCTAACAGATGTTAAGCAGCTGTAGCCCTCACTGAAAGTTAAAAGAAATGGAATTAAGTCCTTTTCCAAACTGTCTGATAAGATCTAATCTCTAATGAGGAGTATATGATCCAGAGTTAACCTCCATAGACCAAGCAGACATAGAAATAAATCAGTGGTATGCCCTTTCACTATCGAAAGTTTTAAATGAGATAAATTTCCATTTCTTCCAAGCCTAGGACTATTTAAGTTTGAGTTAGGGTTTGTTGTTTGTTTTGGTTTGGACTTTTTTTTTCCCTGACTTCTTAAACCAGAAAATATTCAGGAATCTAAACTCTAAACTTTTAGAATCTTCAGCTGGTGAAGCCATAACATGATGGAAATCATGCTGTTTCCCAACATGCTTTAATCCTGAGCTGTCTACAGCTATGGTGTTTAAGTGCAAAATATCTTGGCAATCCCCTTTTAGTTTCATGGATCAGATCCTGATAAAAAACAAAAAAAAAAAAAACAAAACAAAACAAGCAACCGAAAAAAAAAAAAAACCACCACACTTCAAAACTGTTTTTATGTATTTTGTATGTCTATTTCAGAGACTTTGAAGTTCAGTGCATAAGTCAGTGACCACAAAAACTGTTCACAGCACTTGAAAGGCAATTCTCCACCCAGTTTCTCGGTTTTATTTTCTAAATTACTTATTGTATTTTTTAAAAAATATTTAACGTTATTAGTAAGTGGAAGTGTTATCCTGTTTCTCTCTGGAACCTAGGCATACACTAATATTTTTATTTTATGGATGTTCTTGATGTTCAATATCTGAACATCAACCCTGTGCATAAGTCTTAATACAACATTTCATATTTCACAGTTCCTCATGACCTGATACTCAGATATCAGCCACACTGGCAAGAAATATCTTTTTGGAGAAAACTACAGGTTTATTAAGTATGTACTTCCAAGTGCCCCTTCTACAACTGTGAGACACAAAACAAGAGAAGTTCCAAGAGACCCAGAGAGGAATTTAAAAGGATACTACAAATAGTATTTAAAAAATAATTAAGTGTCTCAAGACAATAATATAAGAAACACAATTATCTCAAGATTCATTTCTCACATTTTTTCAAGCTACTGCTCAAGCTATGAGCAGGACAGAGTGCTGGAACTTTTTGCTCAGTTTCATCAATATAAGTTTCAACAATTAGTGTGTTAGTATGAATCTGCATATGTTTGTTTGGCAAAGGGCACACAGTAGAGTGATAAAGCAGTACACTGCACTGACAGTTCTCCTCCTAGAGGGAGAAAGACTAAGAGAAAAAACATGGATTAGTTATAACATATAATGTGTAACATCTGTTTATCAACATTCAAGGCAATATGGAATATACAGTAAGTATAATCAAAGAGAAAAAAAGTAAAAAGAAAAGAATTTCAACTATTAGCTTTTGAAAGAGGTTTTTTAATGTTTGCCTTACTAAACACATATTTTATAGATGTTGCACGGTGGTTCTCAGCATAAATGCTGTTTAACTTCTTGAGTCAACTCTTCATCTCTTAGCAGCTTAGCACTCTGTAGTTCTGCTGACCTAATTATTTTATTTTTATTTTATTTTTTTATAATGAAGCAGCTATTTAAAACTGGGCCCATGGTTATATCTATTTTTAACCTGTGAAAAGCTTGTCAGCTAGTGCATAATGTTTTCATGCACCCTAAGCACATCAGTTGCTCTTGTACTATTGGGACATTTCAGATGTCCATACAAAAACATTCAGACTTACACAAACACAAACTTACTACCCAGAGCAAAAATATTGCCTCGTTCAGCTAAAATCTTTAATAACTATTCTCCAAGATTCTGCTCTTAAATCAATTTATATAAAGACTACTATTTTCACAATGAAATTCAGGTGTTGGAGAATAAAACGTAAAGGTGCCCATAGCATAATTTTTTTGATGTTTCTCTGCTAAATTAAAGATGGGTACACATCAAGTACACTCCAAGGCACAGCAGTTTGAATCCAATTTATATAAAGATAACTTCACCTTTGTAAGACTATACAAGGGGAGCTGGAAAAAGGTGAGCATGCCAGGTTTAAGGTCTCTTGATATTGTACTAATATCAAGTGAGATCAACTTCTTCAGGAAAAGGGTGTGAGGTTCCTGATTGTTTTATCTAAAAGCTGAAAGGAATCAGGTCACAATGTATTAAACCTACCTTTAAAACTGCTTCCTTAAAAATTTCTTTAATGATGAGCCATAGAATTAGTGTATGATTTATAACTGTTCTGTAAGAGTCAAGGTGCAAGTCTCTCATGGAATTAGTATATTGTTGCAAAGTTCATAATTTAGTCATTCATGGATTTGCTATAAAATTCATACATTTCCTAGCTGGATTTTATCCTGAATTATATGTCTGGAAGTCCATGAATTTGAAATTACCTCGGCCAAAGGCACTTCTTAGCACTGACTTTCTCATACCAGCTATCACAGAAGGTGGAACCATTGCCTCTCCTGCTTGAATGCACTGCTGGACCTGCTTAAAGGAACAGTAAGGCATACCCTGACTCCAGGGAGCACTACTGTTCACCTGTATATCAGCACAGGTATATCAACAAGAGGATTTTCTTTTCTTTGACAACAGATCTTGATGCTTTGCACCAGTCTATTTTGCAGTACACACTGATGTTCTTTTGGATTTTACTGTAGGAAACACAAACTATTCAGATTTATCTTCTGCTCTTTCCATGTCATGGCCTCCTCACAAAGAAATTATCTTCCCATCTATGGCTGGCTAAAATGTTGTGCTCCCTCCTGTGCTCTCAGATAAAAAATAGTCCACACATTTGTGACTTCCCTATTGCAGCTGAAACAATGACAGCCTTTAAAAGCTCTACCCAATAGAAAACACAGAAGCCTCATGACAGGCAGAATGGAGTGGCTTGTGTCATTTGGAGCCCTCAGACTCTAAGAATTAAAAAACTTTCCATATACAGAGGCTTAGACTTGAAGTTCTGTTCCTCACTTTAAAAGCCTAAGCCCACTCCCTAAGCCCAGAGTGACTTGCAGAGCTGTTACTTCACCCTCAGTCTAGAATTTTCCAGTGCCATATTGTGTCCAGGACAGCAAAGGGGACTCATGAAGATACGGATACTGCCCTCCACTCTGCAATCTGCAGAAAATAATAAATCACTGGATTTCCCCATAGTGAAGAATTACCCCATAATGGTAACTTCATAACAACAGAGTTTCTTCTGCTCAGTGTCTTTACTCCTGAAAGCTGTCATCCTCTCTATGTTAGTCCTTCCATCACACAGAACACAATTAAACATCTTTTAACATTACCACTTATACCTAACTTTCTGTGTGGTGAACCAGGATTTCTCACACAAGGACTCTCTGGTACATGAGATACATGCAGAGAATACAAAAATATTGACTGAAGAAGACTTCAGTCAAAGTTCATAACCAAAGGTCAGATGAAGCACAAAGGAGAATTTGTCTTTAGACAGTCTTTCAAAATGAATTAATGGTGGAAGACAACAGAAAACAAACTCTGATATGGGTCAGCGGAGCAGAGGGGAGAACAAGGCAGTCAGAGCAACTTGACAGAATGGTCAGTCACCGTGAACAAGAAGTGGAATAAATGTACACAGATTGAGGGGGACTGGAGATTTTGTGTTATGCTTACTGCATAGTTTCAAAAGTTTGGGGAGTAAAGACACAGGAAGAAAACATTCACAGAAATTATTTTCTATTACTGCAAAAGCTGTGCTAGGTATTCAAAGTGTTGTCAAATCACACATACAAAAATTACTGCTAAATGGTTTTATTGAACACTCTTATGCCCCTGCTTCTGAGTCCTTTACTGTGGATATGTAAAAGAAAGCAGAAGGCATATGGTTCGTAAGTGGTATGAATTGATTTCTTTTCTATAGATTTAGCTATTGTTCATTATCAAGTGCTTCTGCAACAAGGCAGTTATGAGTGACTTGACCTTTCTGGAAGGTTTGTTGGTTTGAGGTTTTTTTGCATTTTGTACTATCAACTTGCATATGCTTGGCAGTAACTTTTCATAAAATTGTGATGGAAGAAATTGAAAGCCATGTAAAGCCAAATAAAAAAAAAAGGTTTATTTAGAGTTAATAGTCTGCCTTAGCTCTGTACAATTTTACAGTTTCCTCTGGAGTAATTTGCCTAACAGCAAATAAGTAAAAAAAAAAAACCCAAGACTTCTTTCAGAAAATTCTATGCATCTTGACACCATCAATTTCTTGAAGCATGGTCATACCACAATCTGTCACAAACAACAAAGTGCTGGATAGGGTTTAGGGCCATCTGCCCACTTGATAACTCAGAACCTTTTAGTCATTTACATTGCTGCAGATAAGGTGTTACATTGATTGGTCATCATAGTAAATGATCTGAAATTACCTTCATGTTACATGTTGCCATGTAAAAATAATGGTACTTTATTTGGTTCTGGCATGCAGCCACTACAGAAACACCCTCTAACTTATGTATGATAATGGCTCATAGCTTTATCTACTGACTGTTCTTTTCCTCCAAGGTCTAAGTAGGTTTCCCAATATGTTATTCCTAACACAATGAAGAATTTGAAAAATTTAGTCCTGTCTTATGCAGCCTATTAAGAACTAAAATAACAAAGAGAATCTGGTTAAAATTTACTTTTTTCATCATTCTCTGACCACACCAGAGTGGTCAATAATGCTTGTTATTGCATCTTTTTGCAACCTTTTTCAGAAAAAGGTCCTTAGTGACCTCCTGTGAGGAGAGGAGAGGAGAGGAGAGGAGAGGAGAGGAGAGGAGAGGAGAGGAGAGGAGAGGAGAGGAGAGGAGAGGAGAGGAGAGGAGAGGAGAGGAGAGGAGAGGAGAGGAGAGGAGAGGAGAGGAGAGGAGAGGAGAGGAGAGGAGAGGAGAGGAGAGGAGAGGAGAGGAGAGGAGAGGAGAGGAGAGGAGAGGAGAGGAGAGGAGAGGAGAGGAGAGGAGAGGAGAGGAGAGGAGAGGAGAGGAGAGGAGAGGAGAGGAGAGGAGAGGAGAGGAGAGGAGAGGAGAGGAGAGGAGAGGAGAGGAGAGGAGAGGAGAGGAGAGGAGAGGAGAGGAGAGGAGAGGAGAGGAGAGGAGAGGAGAGGAGAGGAGAGGAGAGGAGAGGAGGAGAATAAGTTTTCATCTACACACTTTCTAAATCAGAAAAGCACTTCAGTTTTAATTCTCCCTTAAACTGTGGAATGCTTTCGCCACCAAGCTATTGAAAGTTCTTGAATTAGTCTTCCCTCAAGCAAGTAGAGAAAATAAATGAAACAAATTGGGTGTATCATTTTTTGTTGTCTTGGAGGGGCAGAGGAGGGATGGAATGAAGCAAGTTTGGGCAGGGGTTTAGCACTGGGGGTTGTTTAGTCGACTAGGACGTAGCATTGCGTTATTAAAAGTGGAAGAGGTGCAACAACAGCACTAGAGACATCACAGTGTCTTAACAGGTCGCTGACACCTTTTCAGAACTCCGTCAGAGTTGTAGCACACATGTCAATGTTTTATGCAACTCTGGAAAGATATGGAGGCTACAACTAACTGATGATGAAGAGAGCACCAGGTCTAACAACAGCAGCCCCTTGTCTTTCAAAGTCTCTTGGCATGCAAATACCAACATTTCTTTTTCACGGCTTGCTGACAATTTGTAGCTTGTCTATAACTGTTACAAAAACAAGCTTCATTTGATTGAAGACTTGTAGTACTCCAAAAGAAAGCAGCTCATTAATACAACAGAAACATTTCAAAATGTGCCATAAGGAAGGGATTTCTCCAAGCGTTTCAGAAGGGTTTCAGGCCTTAGGGTATATCTCAGTCAATAGCAGCAGGATTTTATGCAAGCTGTTTGTACCAACAGTGGTACTGTCATGCCTCCTGTGACTCCTGAGACAAAGGTGCCAGTGTCAGGCCATTCATTTCATAACACAGATGATGGCTGAAAACACACCATGAGCTTTACCACAGCATGGAAGTCCAGCCTGTAATCTCTCATGCTGAACTTCTTCTTCTTATCCTCATCACTGCTCTTAATTGCCCCAGAGTAGTGTGGTCAATCATTCTATAGATACAACTGGCTGCTCTCAGCTTGCAGAACAGGAAGAACTGAGCAGTTCCCTTCAGGCAATCTATATGGTCTAGCAGTTCACCGTGTAAGCAATGCCTTATCGATTTCTGCCATAGCTGACTCAAGGATCAGGGGCTCTGACAATGGCTAACAAGTTTAAACCATTAGTCCCATTTGTAACTACTTGGTGAAAAGCTTGTCAGTTTCAACGTACCTTACACTGTAGTTTTCAGTGAATTTCTAATCCCATTCATTTTGCCATCATGACCTCTGTAGTTAATGGGGGTTATTGTAATTTTTTTTTTTTCAAAAGCTTTTCCTTTTGCCTCCCTGCTTATTATTTTCAGAACATAAAAGCCATTCAGGTTGTAATGTTACAAAACAGCTATGCAGGCAATAATCTGTACTCTACAGTGAAAAATATGTGTCCTTGTGTACTGTATGTTGTGTCTGATACTAAAAAATATCTTTGTCAGTCAGGTGCCTGCAAAGTAAATAATTTTGAATAGGATGATTTTCTGAGGGTAGTAGTATTCTTTTAAGTGGTCATATTAAAAATCCTAACCCTCTTCAACACTAAGGACATGCCATTAGTATAATTTCACTGTATTAAAACCTTTTTTTTTCCCTGCCTAACCTTCTCAGAACAGTAGTTTGCAGTTTTGTCATACAGTAAAATGGCCTCCTCTAGTTGAAACCATGTGAGATTTCTGCTAGTGCATGGGCCCAATTTATGTCAACACCATACATTAGAAGCAGGTCCTATTAGCTTTGGTTGGCCTGTTCCCTTTGGTCACTCTCAAGGGCAGCTCCAAAAGTGGTCCGGTGTTCACCAATTAAATTATCAGGGATATGCATTCAAATTATCAGGGATATGCATTCAACTGGTCATTCTCCAACCACCAAATATTCACCAAGTGCGATTTTCAGCATCTGCGAACTGTTGATACTGTTTATCCTTGGAACCAGCATGGAAAGTAGCTCTAGCAAAGCATCAGGTGCTACCTCACCAGCTGAGTGATGCACAGAGCTCATAAAATGCTGGAGGGTGCAAGGAGAGTAGCACATGGACCATCTGATGACAATTGTGCGTGAACTACCAGCAGACATTCAGAACCACTCTCATTTGGAAGAAAATATGTGTCTTTTTTATACTCATTATAATCAGCATAAACAGGAGGAAGATTTGCATGGCTCTCTCCCATGCCACAGGGAACATACTTTGGTCCAGCATGCTGCTCTGGAAGTCCAAATAGAGGTTCTTACCCTGGTGCTGGGGCTGTCAGACCCTTGAGGCCTTCAGATTCAGGCACTAACACATATATTTCTTCCTCTACTATCCATGCTGGATATGCAAGTGCAATTCTGAAGCTGTTGCCCTGGACAGTGCCAAGAATAACCCATAGTATGCAGTGGCCTCAGATGCCAGCTAAGTCCCAAGTATAACTGAAAAATAACACTCCAAAACCCCAGTTTCCATCCAGTTTCTCCATCCTTGTGGCCCCTAAGTTCTGAAGTCCTTTCTCGTCTTTCTTCACTCTACAGGAAAGGTAAGTTAGCCTTTCTGTATCTCTTTATTTAGGGACAGGGTAGGAAATGATGCTATTTGGGTACTACAAGGCCGTGGAGGAAATAGAGTGTGCATAAGCTTAAACAGGCATAAATAATACTTTTAACACCACTGTTGATGACATGTCTGCCACAATTGTGATAGTTATGTGGGGAGATTTGATGTTTCAATACCATGCTTTCCAAATGCAACCAGAGGGTAAATAATAATAGGATTCTGCTGTCTCCCTTCCTCTAGGTATCAGCTGCCCCTTCTCTTTCCATACATGCTCACAAACATCCCACCAGTTGAAACCATGCCCATATATACTATGTACAGGTAAATCCTTTTCTCAAGGATTTCAGGAACACTTCAAACCTTGAGTGAGAACACTTCCCTTCTCTCCAACTACCACAACAGGAGTACCATCCTTGACCTCCCTCACTACCTCTGCAAAGCACAGCTCTCCTGGTAGCCTTCTGCAATCACAGTCATGGTCTCTACAACATGGTCTTCTACACGCACCCTTGCCCAGTAACACATGTGGGGAGGTGGATATAACTGATAGGCTGCTAGGAAGAAAGGCACTGGGTGTCTTCACTGCACCGTACAGTTCTTTTATCTAAATAGATGGCATCTGGGATATTCGGGACAGTGAAGTAAGGTATGTGATGTGACCAGTCATATCATATGGCTGTGACAGTAATGTGCAGTCAGGCCAGGATCAAGGATGGCTCAGGCCAAGGGGTGGAGGGGGACTTCTCATTGCTGCACAGAAGCACTGTAGGTACAGTGCTAAAAGAATGCCCTTGAGAATATTTCAGAAGATCCTCAGGAAAAAATTTACCACAAGAAAGTCAAAAGAGAACATTATAGATGAGTAAACAAATCAGGGTGTAAGAGGGAGAATCAGTATCCCACCATGGTCCTAAAAAACTTAGTTGTACACTTACTCGGAATTAATCTCAGAATTAAAAGGCAGCATCTGAACTGTACCACTTGCCTGACCTAATCAGCAAACCCTGAGCATTAGGCTTGATGTTTCTTTTGCTGTAGAGATGTTGCTGATGTGCATCAGCACATCAGAGAAAGGCCTATCATATCCTTTTTTCATCAGGTGTTTGAATTCAGCAAAAGACATGTATAACTGAATAGAGAGGTCCTCGTTCTCAGAATTCCAATTTTTCTTTAGCTTGTAAATAGATATTTCTGGCTGGCTTAAATTTCCATGATGTGTACCTCATCCTATCTCAGGTCAGAAAACAGAATAATGTGTAGACAGCAGAGTCATTTAAAATGTACTTTAGGTGTGATGTTATCACTGCACCTCAGAGCTGAGGTAAGATCAAGTTTTCATTTGCACAAAGTTTTCCCGAAGAACATTTTCTGACTGTGGTGTTGATCTTATCTTGACATTACAGTACTTCACTTATTTAGGAGGGAACCATAAAGAGGCATACGTGTAGACAGCATGCCCTTATGTGATCTCCCAGGAAAAAAAATAAATTAAAAAAAATTAGGCCAAATATGGCAGAAGAGTAAAAAACTGTGTCTACCCCCCACACACACCCCCCACAAAAAAAAAATTAAACAAAGGAAAAAAGAATTAAACACACATTTTTCCCCTAAAACAGGAATTCAGAAAATGAGATCTCCTCTGTCAGTGATTATCTTTTCAACTGTTTTTTTCTGAGACTGGCATCTATAGGCTGCATATTATGACTGCTTAATTGTAGCATGGAGTACAGGAAATTGCTGTTATTTTTTAGAACTGGTGCAAATCTTTGACAATCTAATTCTCTTACACAATTTACTTCCACCTAGTTGGATATTTGTTTCCGGTGGCAGGAGAAGACAAAGCCTGTCTATCAGCACTGCATGTTGGAGAGATGAGCAGGAAAAGTCAACACTGGAACAACCCCCTTTAAAATGGAACTGTGGAACAACTTTCATAAGCATGCTTCTGGATTCCTTATGGATCATCAGCATTTTCACAAGGACAGCTGGAAGGATCCATATGATATTGTTTAAAGGACACAGAGCTGGAAGTTTTCTTCCCAAGCTTCTGCCAGATCTATTCACACTACTTAATTTAAAAAGCATGATGAATGTTCACTGTAGCTTTATCCTATGAACTTCATTTTATTATTGAGAACAGATCAGAAGAAATAAACATTTCTCTGTTTAGCTTTAGAAATCTTAAACAAAAAGAGAAAAAAAATTAAACTAGCCTTAAAATCATCCTGGATTATGTACTGACATCTTGTGGTGTAAAGAGAGCACAGCTGAGTGAGAGTTCAGAATAGTTACTATCAGCACAACTCCAAAATGTGTGACAACACTGTGTGCCTGATTTTCAATTGGCTCAACAGAGGACTGTTGAGGGATTATCACTGCACGTTGTTCGTTGTGCCACCAAAAATGCTTTTTTTATGAGGTATTAACTTATAATTACTCATCTCATATTAATATAAATTTATCCATGCAGACATATTTAATCAGAGCTCTTTCATTTTTCATAATATTTTAATAACAGAGCACTAAAGGAGACTTGCAAGACATAAAGTTACATGAATAGTGTTTATAATCTAAGCCTACTGAAGGGGTTCAAAGTCCTGACTTTCAAAGAAGCTGAAAAATGTCATAATTTGAACCTATGAGCTATTATTATGATTAACCTGCAAAATGTGTATACTTACAGAACAGCACACACTTCCCTGTCTCAGCGACACTCTCCCCAGAGGTCATATATAACTATGCTGTGTTTTCTAGTAAGAATAGTTATAAAATAATAGAATTTAATTTATTTTAAGAGCCTTAGTGAAGCACTTTATCACCAGAACAATCAGAAGTGGAAGCCTCTGTTCAGTGAAAGCAGTGAGTATTCATACAAGTGGATGTATTTAAATGTGTAGGTGGTTTTAGGATTATCTCATTCAAGGATGTATTTAAATGTGTAGGTGGTTTTAGGATTATCTCATTCAATTTTCTTAATCCTTGCTCTATAAACAGTGTAAGGGTCTGGTATTTCTAATGACTATGGGTGGCAGCTGTCACCAAAAAGACTGGCTTGTTTTGAATAACAAGTCTGCACTTATTATAGGAGAATACCACTACTGTGTTTCTGGCTATGTCATGTACAGCTTATCTCCTCCCTAAAAGTGCCAAAAACCAGCAATGCGCCATATCAGTCTTTGATGTATGTCTTGTTCAAAGATGAGACAGGCAGGTTATGAAGAAGAGAAACACCTAAAAATCTGCAGGAACTAAGAGGCCTGTGGATAAAACAAATATTGCTCAAAGTTGCCCTCCTTAACCACAGGTAAGTTTAGAGTGAAACTATCTCTCTGGAGTGATCTGGACCAAAAGCAATCCATAATTCTTCTATCCCTGTGCAGATAAAATGAACATTCTGCTAGTTTTCTAAAAAGAGCTCATTGGCTTTCATCCAAATGGTGTGTTTTCCAGGGGGCCATTAAAAAAGCTAATAAATTAACTGCAAGCAGCCAACTTTTTAAAACTATGAATACCAACAATAACAGCATTATCACTTGAAGTAAACCAGTAGGTGTTTTAGACAATATACATTGATTGTGTCCAGTTTCTAGTGTAATTAGAAATGTTCATTAAGAAAGCAATCAGTTGTTGGAAAAATTGGATGCTTCTCCAGGATTAATGGTCACCTGGTAGCAGATTAAAACTTGCTGTATATACAAGGCCAGTAAGAAAATTTCATACTAAATATGAAGAAAATGCTCAGTAAAAATTATTTATTTAACATGTTTGGTTTATCCAACTGTGCAAATGTTTCATATTTCCACTTAAGAATCTCCCTGTGCTTTACAAAAACCAATTAGTTGATTCATTCCACTAGGCATCCGGAGTGGGTAGAGAAGAATTGTCATCTCTCTGAGATAATGGAACAGAGATGCAGAAAAATAAAGTTAATTATCACAAATTCCAAAGGAGATCTGCCAAAGCCTTTTTTTCATGATGCTTGGTTAGTGTCAGGATCAACAGGGATAATTTTTTATCCAAGCAAGAGCTTCAGCAGTTACAGAGGACACACTCTACACACTGTGAGCCAGTTGTACCACTTTGATCCCCTCTCAGTCTCCCATTTGGTTTATGGTTGTTTCTAACTGGTTCCTACACATCACTTTCAGTGAGTAAAACTGTCGCCACAGTCACCACCACCAGAGTCAACTTACTGTTCAATTATCTAGAATCAAATATTAATTGTAATAGATATTAATTTAGGTAGATGATAGGTGGAAGATGGCTTCTTGAGCACATACTTTTATGTATTGTCCTCCATAAAACAGAGTGGGGAGAGACGGAGAACCATTCAAGTTAGGTAAGTCAGAAACACATTCAATATGAAGAATACTCAGTAATGAACAGCTGAGCCCCTCAGTGGAAAAGAGATTACATGAGAAGAGAGTCAGACCTTGTTTATTACAGTCATATTTTCTCCTTGGGAAAAAAGAAAAGAGGAAAAAGAAAAAAAAAAGAAAAAAAGAAAAGAAAGAAACCAGTAATGTTTCACACAGTAAAACATTTAAAGTAAAGAAATGGAAGAAAAAGATTAAAGTATATGATGCAAAGTCATTGCAAAACTGGAATGTTATGATGTTATTTTAGCTAGATGAGGTTGATGGTAACACTGGAGTTTATCATTACTTTTGGCACCATGTGCTGTGGGGCAGAGAAGCGATGAGGGACAAAGTGAAGGTTATTCCTTCAAATAAGAGGTAGCAGAGCAAAGTCAAATGAAACAAGTATTTGCTGTAAACTCAAGGGATTAAAAGCCGTTTGAATTATTTAGAAATTGGGCACGGGTCTGCATCCTTTTATTGCCTGTCCAGTGGACTGAAGAAACTCACAGGTGCTGCTGCAAGTAATTGGCTGTATGAAGAACATTATTTCCTGGCAGCATTTCTTGTCAGTCCTCTGCCAGCACAGAAGCAGAGAGGTGCAGGGACAATACTTACATACTGCTGGCATGGCTTCCTCTCATCTCTCCTCTGTAGTAAGTGCAGTACAAAAATCTTCAATGGCAGGGGACATACCTTCTTAAGATTCATCCAGATTTATAACAAATGAGCTATAGCCGCTTCTTAGCTGGAAGGTGTACTGAAAGATTTTACATAGGGACCTTCCTTGTCTGGGAGTTACACAGAAAACACAGACTTCCCAGACTTCCTCAGAGGACAATGGTGAAAGGCAGATGGGTGGAAAGTCTCAGAGCATTTCTGAGCTCCTAACACAACCCAAGCGTACGACCCAGGTAACTATGTTTTCGATTTTCTTGTTACCTCCCCAAGCCCCTCCTCCCCCCAAGAAAAGAAGTCTACACATATACACTAGGTAGGAGCTGCAGTCTGCTCCAACTATTCCCTAGCAGATGATCAGGATTAGTTTAGACACAGCTGGATGACTTTGACTATGCTCACATTAGATTCGTCCTTTGCCACAGGCAG
The DNA here is from genome assembly GCF_036169615.1 of Heliangelus exortis. Taxonomy (NCBI): domain Eukaryota; kingdom Metazoa; phylum Chordata; class Aves; order Apodiformes; family Trochilidae; genus Heliangelus; species Heliangelus exortis. The sequence continues at coordinate 36,245,524 of NC_092454.1, forward strand.
TCTACAGACAGGGGTAAGCTATTTTTACTTTTCTACTCTTCTCTATTGACAACCCAAATGTTCAAAATCAAGTGTCCTAAAAATCTAGAGATGAATATAAAAATAATGATTTTTTTTGTGAATACCAACCGTGAAGTGTATTTTCCTTCTAGGTTCTCAATTTCACAGCAAGACAGGATCAACTCATTTCATATCTTTAAGCCTTTTTATTCAGGTATGAGACATGGTACAGACTCATGAAGAAACAACTCCGGTGTTTATTTTTAAGTCTATAATAGAGTCTTATACACATTGCATTCAGAATCTCTGCCCTGAAATTATTCCAATAAGTGCCTGTAATGTTAAAGTTGGCAACATTTAGTCTTTTTATCTTAAAAATAATCCCGTGCTACGCCACTGTTTCATAATGTCAATTCAGAGTCTTGTTAGGGGTCAACAATGAAAAACAGAATAAAATGTAAATAGTTCTGTCATTAAGATGTCAACTGAACACAGCAAAAAATGCTAGTTTTTTTAGGGCAATCTGAAATTAGCTACCTCACATTACTTCCTTCCAAAAGCCTTTCAAAAATGTCTGACAATAAAGTGGAGGAAAACAAATAGTCCTAAAACTCTGTAATTTTTTCTGATTTTGAATTTTTTCATTTTGTGTATTCCTCATTTTAGTCCTTGTATTAGTCACCATCATTTTTCCTTTACAAATGTCTAGAACATTTTTCATTTTCTGTTCATTACTCCATCTCTCTTTTACCTGTCCTTCTTTTCTTTCTAAAACAAAACCCTTTCATATATTTCTTGTCACATTCATGTCAATATCTTCTCCCCTTGGACCTGCTTTGCTTTTCAGCCAGATTTCACTTCTCCCTGATGACCCTGCCTATTCCTCCCTCACTTCAGCTTATTGACAAGGGGAGCATCAGCTACCACTCCACTTGCCTGCAGGAAAAACAAATGAGGTGGAGGGAGCAATGTCACTGCTAGATGAATGTATATAAGCCATTACAGATTGCCATTTGTCCCACAGGTCAGCTGCCTAGCCATCTTCTTATGCTACTGTTCTGCCCTTTGCATCCTTCTTCCCACAGAACTCCTATTTCCAGCTGGAATTTCATGCCCAGACATTGAGACAGGGCCATCATCAGCCACCTTGTTAAGCCAGAAACATAGCAAAAGCCTGGAAAAACATGCTTTCCCTGTAAACACAAGAAGTCCCTCCAGCAGAAGTGGTGCTCAGGGCTATGCAGGTGACAGACATTTAGCAAAGATTTCCCTCCATTATTGCACATTTACACAACAGCCAGGTCCCTGGATATTCCCCACTGCCATGAGATGTTTTAAGTTGCTAAAATACCTGGAAGAGAAAAGAGAGAAACCAATGATATGTGAAATAGAAGGGGGAAAGAATCACATCCTTTTTAAGTGGGCTTGAAATATTCTTATGAGAAAGCCCATCAGGTAGAGCCTGACACTACTACACTGCATTTTCTCTCGAGGAAGGTCTTGGCACAAGTGACAGCTTCTTGCTGTTATGAAAAAGAAATGGCAAACAAATGGTTAGTTTTGAGATTGACTGGGAACAGAGAAAGAGAGTACTCTTAAGTGGAGATAATGTGGCCGTGGAAAACTGACTACACAAGAATATATACTCACTCTAAATATTTGCAGTTCTGGGGACATTTTACTGAATATACAAAATCAACATTGTTAAGACATCCGGCGGATCTGTCTTCTTTCTTTCTGTACTGAGATCAAAAGGCATCCTGTGTTAGTCACAGGAGATAGAATTTCTCATATCTGTCTAGTTAGTTTAATAACCAGAGTGCACTGTATTCATTTTCATGGTTATCCTAATTTTAAAATATGCCAGTTCTCTGCTTTAGTGAGTATTTCCTCATTTTATAAATCAGGTTCAGCAGAAGGGGCCAATTCTTGTTGCTATTGAAGTCAAACATCACATTGACCTTTAGCTGCATTCAGAACTGACCTGCCCCATGACATCATCTGCTTAAATAGGAAAGGTAAGGACTTATTATGTGTTTTTTTAATTTCCAGGATCACAGCTGAGGTGGGCAGACCACTTCTGAACACATTTTTTCTTTAGGCTCACATTTTAGTGAGCCTTGACCTAATAGCAGTGAAAGTACACAAGCAGCTCATCTTCGCTTCCCAAGACACCTGAGTATACCTTTGGTAGCTGTAATTCAACTGCATATGATTATGCTGAACTTTGGAATAGCACATCCACTTTGCCCCCTTTCTTCAGGAAGGAGCTGAACCACTGTCTGGCAATGTCCACCAGGAAGACCAACCCCACAGAGTCTGCTCCTGCCAAGGTCAACAGCTGACCAGCTATTTACAGAGAAGTTCTTGTACCAGCACAGGTCCACTAGCTTAAATGGTGATGAGCACTGATTCAGGCTGTCCAAGGTTAACTGGAGCCTCTGAGCAACTTTACTTTCCACTTACAACCAAATAAACAGCTTAACATGATATACGTACAGCCCAGAAAACGTACTGGGTCCTGGACTGCATCAAAAGAAGCACAGACAGTTGTTTGAGGGAGGTGATTCTCCACCTCTACTCTGCTCCTGTGACACCCCACCTGGAGCACTGTGTCTAATTCTGGAGTCCCCAGCATAAGAAGGGCGTAGAGCTCCTTGAGTGTGTCCAGAGGAAAGCCACGAAAATGATCAGAGGGCTGGAGCACCTCCTGTCCAAAAAGACAGGATGAGATAGTTGGGTTTGTTTCTCCTCCTGGAGAAGAGGAGGTTCTCTGATGACACTATAGCAACCTTCCAATACCTGTAGGGGGCCTGCAAGAAAGCTGGGGCAGGACTTTTTGCACAGGTGTGTAGTGACAGGACAAGGGAAAACAGTTCAAACCTTGAAGAGGAGAGATTTAGATTAGATATTAGGAGGAAATTCTTTACTATGGGAGTTGTAAGACACTGGAACAGATTGCCCAGGGCAGCTATGTCTTGCCCTCTCCCTGGAAGTGTTCAAGGCCAGGTTGGATGGGGCCCTGAGCAACCTGGTCTAGTGAGAGGTGTCCCTGCCCATGGCAGGGAGGTTGAAACGAGATGATCCTTAAAATCCCATCAAACCCACACCAGTCTATTACTCTATGATAAAATAATGTCATTGCATGGACCAGGAGAGAGGTAAATCATAGTCTGAGATACATGGACTCTTACATACACAGCAGGATCTGACTAAATGGCTTTCAAATAGGCCCTTGAAATCCCAGGGGGGAAAAAAAAAAAATAAAAGACTAGATTCATATATCAGTCATTTGGCACAGAAAAGTGTGTGGTAGAAGAAATGAGAGAAAAAAACAGGAATAGTGGAAGCATTCCTGGTTCAGCACGATCCTTTAACTTTCATGAGATTTTCAAAACAACTAAGAGAGATTAGAAATTGGTGTAAATGCTTCTGACATTAGAAATCAATAACATGCAAAGGGCTGAACTACTGACATTGACAAGAATCACTCCCCAGTGCACTGACTTCTGGCACATTCTGACAAAAATGAAAAAAAAAAATAGAACTAAAAATAGCTAGATAGCTAGATGGGCAGAAAACAGTCATAGGAATATCTCTCTTTTATTGTGCCTGATGAGCTGTAGGCATGCAAGTCATGGTATCATTCATTTATAAGTCAGCAGATAAGACACTGAGATCATGCACATGGATGTTTTTCACCCTCCTAAGTGCTGCTTTGAACATCTTCAATATTTCAAGTTCTCTCTTTAAAATTACATCAGACATCTGTGATAGCTGACTGTTCTTGTTAATTAATTCTTATGTTTAGTGCTCTGCTGTTGTCACCATTTGTTCATGGACTTTTCATTATCATAATATTTGTTTATCTGAATAAATAAAGCAAACAATAACATTCTGTAGTACAACACAGCTTCCAGTGCCGACAGAAACGCATGTATGAAAGTCTCTTTAGGAAAACATATTCCTTCCAAACCACATGCAGTGATGCCTCTAAATGAGTAAATTTAGGTAATTAACACAAAGCCAAGCCAAAGGAATGCAGCAGGAATGAGTTGCCAGGCACAAATTACCTGTCCAGCTAAAAATGGGGACAAGTATTTGCAAAGGCTTCTATATCAAAGGTGCGGGGGGTTTCTCCAGTCTGTGGGGTTTTTTAATCAAAAGTCTCTCAGTTCTGACTAATGGACATGTTTTCTTTCTGATTAAGCCAGGCTGATGAGAAAGGTAGAAACAGGTAAACTGGCTTCAGAGAATTTAAAGTTCCCCAAACTCCAAAGACACATTTTGAAGCCAGAACTGACTCCTATAATAGAGCTTAAAAGCAAGAAAATATTATGTACTCTTCATAATTAGAGCTGACTGGAAGTATAAAGAACATTCCTCACCATTCATCAAAATGTGGTAGTCAGGGGAGCCCTCCTGTGGGATACAAAATCTATCACTACAGTAGCAAAAAACAACTTCTTTGTGGAATATGCTGTCTTGGAGTGTGCTCCAGGCTATTTATGCATATCTGTCTGAGAAGGACTGCAGAAGTCTTCAACACATGGTAGCACCTGCTCAGCCATCACAGGTCAGGCCCATGGCAGATCAGATATCAAAAAGAAGGAATTAGAAAATATTCTCTGTTTCTTTTATAGTGCATACTTGACCAGAAAAGTGTCTCTAAATTCTGGAAATGCCTTTATTTTATTTTTTTTCCTAGAGACTTCACCTAGGCACTAACATCCATTTCCTAGAGAGAAAACCTGCTCCTGAAAGGATGTCTAATTGAAGAGGCTGGAAGACCAAAATCCTGTGAAGTGTCCCACAGCACTCAGAGAGAAACCTCCTCAGGCACTAAGAGAAATTATTAAAACTGCTGGCTAGTTTCTCTTTTAAATTTAAATAGCCATACTTAACGTCACAGTTTAACTCCGGGCCGCCAATTAACCAAATGAGAGATGCTCTCTATTAATCCACCAACCCAGTAAAGAAAGGAGAGAGAATAAGGGAGAGAGGCTTAAGGGTTGGAAACTGAACTACACAGTAGTTCAGAATGACACAGTAATGATAAAAAGGAAAAATTACTAAATATATACAAATATACAGGAAAATTGATATCATGTTCCTGCCCCCCTTCCCCTAATAACTCTCACATCACCACCGAGGCTGCAGGGCAGCCCTGGGAAAGTCCAGGCTGGACTCCTGGAGTCAGCAGCAGTTGGGAGCTGGAGGCAGGAACACACAGATAAGGGCTGGCACGGATCAGGACCACAGGCAGAGGAATGGATGGAATCCTCCCAGGGTGCCAAAGCAAACAGGGACAGGTGAAGAAGGGCAAAGGTGAAGAGCAAAGAGGAAGAGGATGAGGAACACATTGACCCTCATGATCTTCAAATTCATAACAAGTCTGATATGTATGGGATGGAATACTCTGGTCAATTTTGGTCATTTGTCTTCTCCTCTCCTCCCTAAAGGAGAGTTACAGGTGTGACCTCCTTACTCCTTTTCTCTTTCCAGAGAATAAGATGTTCCTCAGAACTGAGCAGTGTCCTTGGTTCTGCACAACATTCTCCAGCAGTAACTATAAACACCAAGCATTATTAGGCACAGATGCAGACACTGACTGAGCAATTTGCTGTTAATTTCAGCAAGAGAATCCTTATTGAGAGAAGCGAGTAAAGAAATTAACATAGTTTATCTGGAAAAAAAGGAAGTAAAATGCAATAGGATTAGTAAAGCTTAACTAATCCTATTGCATTTTATTATTTTTTTAAATTAATCTATGTTAAATTTCTTTACTCGCTTTATCAAATAAGGATTCTCTATCAGACTCCAAAAACCCCTGTTGCATTCTACCTTTAAATTTCCAAGTATGAGTTGTATAATCAGAAAAGCAAAAGACTCCTCTTTATCTGATTCATTCACATTAGAGTGGAGGAAATTTGACTGGAATGAATTCAGAATAAATTTAGTTTGACTTCTCATTGCACTATTTACATATAAAGAAAATAATTCCTGATCTTGCTGATTTTGTCATTGAGAAGAGCTCTCCTAGGAGAAATTCACTTGGAGATGTGGTTCTGCTCTCATTTACTCTAATTTTACATGAATGTAATTTCACTGACCTTAGATAAGTTACTCTAGACTTATGTCAGCATAAATGAGTGGAGTACTGAGACAGAAAAAAGACTGTTGGGCTGAAACCAGTATTCACATATCCAGATTCAACCCTGGGCAAATTTTACAGTCTCTGTAAGACTATGCAAAATCACTCATAGCCAATCAGTCCCCTAAGACTTACAAGGATATTTCTGACACCCCATGGAAGTCTAGAAATATACACACAGAGAGGTATGAATGAGCAAAAAACCCCTGGGGATTACAATAGTGTACCTTGCATGTGAATCACTAGGATTACTAACTCTGCCTTCAGCACTGAGAGCAGAAGAAAGCAGAGAGAGCTTAATGCAACAGAGAACAAATAGGGATTTAGCAATGAAGAATTAAATGTATAAATTATTTTGCTAACACTTTATTTCCTAATAATTATATTAATTTATTTGCTATTATTCGCTGCAATAACAAAGATCTCAATTAATACATTTGGTGCTAATGTTGCTATGAGAAACACTTCCAAAAGAGTTTTACAGTAATTCAGAATTAGATAAATATACCATTAAATCAAAATGTGCTCACTTCATTTTTTGTTGCTTTCAGGGTCTATTGAAAAGAAATTTCATTTCAGTCAGCTTTCTGAAACATTCATCAGCCAAGTAGTTTCCAAGTCAGGGTGTGCCTGTCATTTAACCTTCATCCCCCTTCAGTTTTCATCCTGATGCATTTGTATTAAACCCCAGTCTGATAAATGAACATTGCTTTGGCTACACAAAAGAGCAATCACTAAAGAAACCTCTCACGAGGTATGAATCAAAGACAAGAAACCTTTACTCCTTTTCCACTCCATCTTCCCAGGCTGAGGGACTGCCTGCAGCAGCATACTGCTCTTATATTTATGTTTTGCCTTCTTTTTTCATTCCCAAATCATTTTTACCCTTTTCTAGGCTGATTTTGTAAAAGAAACACAGGTATACCCAGGCAATAGACAGTCTGCTACTGGTGGTTATAGTACAGTTTCACAGAAGTCTCTTATCAGTCTGACATGTAATCCAGCATGAGGAAACATGAAAGCAAGAAGGGCATGAAGGCAAAGAAACAGGCATCCTGATGTGAGAAATATGTCTAATTAATGAAGATATACAGAGAGTTTAGACCATTTATCCTGCAGACTTTCTAATATAGAGCAATGGGACTGACACGTTTATGCTTAGCACACACAGATGCACATGAATTTTTGTGGTTTCTTTTGAAGAGCTGAAAGCAATTTTCCATAACGTCTGACCCTGCATAGTCATCTATGCTTGTGAAAGCCACTGAGAAAACATAAACAATAGCAGAATCAGATTTTTTACTCTTATTATTTGCTAAATATCTTGTTTCATCTTATACTTTTTCTTTACTTCATTTGCTTAACAGTGGGTTCTCTTTCTTGAAGGCATCATTGAAGTTCATGCACCCTTAAACTGAAAATTATTACCTTTGAACTGACAGAAGCTGCTGGCCTGAGCACACAGATAACCTGATGAAGCCAGGCTATATTACAAAAGCCCAAGTGGTTGTTTTGTGGATTCCAAAGCTCAGACACAGAGAATTTTCATTTCTTATACCCAGGTTTGGCCATATGCTTAAGACTGTTGTGAATCAACATAGTCTCACTGATTCCAATCTATCTGCACAGTTGCACAGGTGCAGTATTTTCTTGCTCATACATAAAATAAATAAAGACTTCTGTGCCCCATTTTACCATTAAAGAGTAGTAATGACTCTGCAGAAGTCACTGGAGCTTCACTGACGTAGGTTTCAAATGTGGAGAGAACGAAACAGGATTCATATCAGAATTTACCCTGACTGAATGCAGGAGAGCCACATTTCCAAAGAAAGCTATCATATAACAGAACATATACACATGTTTAATAGGTCCCTCATTCAAAACCCAAGGGGTGTTATTTTCAGAAGCCAGTATCCAAAGAGACTGTCATGTGTAAATTTCTGCCAGCTCAAAGTTGAGTCCAAAGAAAATAGCAAACAGCAGATGCTGCTACTGGCATAAGCTATGGCTTGCCCCCCCAGATCTGAGCTGTCCATGACGTCCTTGAGCACTGCTCTAGAAAACGAGAAAAAAGAAGAGGAAACCAAACAGCAGTTTAACTCCAAAATCAATAGCACATAAAATTGTTTTTGCAGAAAAAATAAGATGCTTTAAATCACATAACACCTTGGGCCCAATCCACAATGATATAGGTGACTATCGATTTCTGTGAAGTTTATGCTGACATATTATTAGCTAAAAGCCTGGTCAAGAATTCATAAAGGATGCTAAATTATTAGATTGATTCTGACTGTGGCATTACCAACACCAACACCTTCTGATTTATATATAATGTGAGAGGGAGGAACCCCATAATGCAGACACAGAACAAGAGAGCTGCTAAAGATCTTGAAAATACCAGGCTTTCCTATGGAAAAAAATATCATTCAAATGAACGAAACCATGTGTGATTTTATATGAACTGTCACGACTGTCATTTGAACCAAGGCACGGCTAAATGAAAAAAAAAAAAAAAAACAGTTTAAGGTGGTGGAAGGAAAATGAGAACAGACTCAAGAAAAACTGAAATGAATGCCAGGAATAATTTCCTGTCACTGAGATCTGCCCAGTCTTAGGCTACTCAAAACAAGACTAAATAAAGTTCACAGGTAAGTTGCTGGAAACAATCTCATACCCTCAGGAAGATAAATATCTGCATTATCTATGACTTTGAGGACTAGAACAGGCAACAGCTCAATAGTAGTCAGCAGAAAAATGTCGGCATGACGTATTTAATACTAGAGCCAAATTTGCATTAAGATGTGTCCAAAGAAATAAACTCAAAAATAAGAAGGAAGAGAGGGTAGCACTGATGACAACCCTGTTTAGTACCAAAATAAACACAAACTGATTTTCAGCACAGTCTTATTCTAGCTCATCTCTGCATCCATCCACCACAGAACAGTCCCATATCATCTAGTAATATAAAGCCTCACCTCTAGGATGACAGAGCTTGTATCTTTAATGAACATTCCTATTTCCTCACAGACTGGAAAATTTAGCACACAGTCATCAATTAGTTTTTTAGAGATGGGAAAATAAAACAATACAAAAATAACAGTTGACCTTTTAAATAAAATAAGAAATCATGTTTAGTATACTAATACTTCACCTTTGACAAGACTCTAGATAAAAAAGAAAAGAAAAACAAAGCAAACAGTCTTGTTCCTCTAAAATTCATTTTAAAAAGGCAAGGAGGTTTCAAATTCAGATACAACAATAAAGGGTGCTTTAAATGCAGAGTTACGTTGGGTACATCAATCAGTGTATCTATTTCTTTTTATAAGATCTATATTAAAGATGTTTAAATCAAAGAGCAAATAAGCTGGTTTGTTTCTTGAAGTTTATTGCAGCAGCCTAACATCAAGGAGAAAAAAATATGTGGGAGAAGAAAGAACTATATTGAGCAAAAGGCCAGCCTTCTCAATCAGTAAAGATTTTATTTATAAGTACAGAGGAATGCATCATCCTAGTTTCAGTTTTGAAATACAACTTAGGTTGGGAGTCAGAATGTGAAAACTAAAATTTCTTAAACCTCAGTTGTAGTTTCTGCTGATACAGGTGGTGGTATATTTACTAAAAATATCCTGAACTCCATTTCTACCAAATAAACAGGATTTGCTAGATGTACATCAAACATATTGGAGCCTATCAACTCTTTTAACAGGAATTTGCAGTCAACAGAAGCCCTTTTTTATCAATGTTGATGCCAGCAAAACAAACTAGCACCCCAAAACCATGAAAACTTCACTCTCCTTTCTGGTAAGAGCCTCTGGCAAGGATGGTTCCTCCCGGCTTTCCCTCTTCTGTCACCAAGCAACCATGACAATGGATTCTTTACAAATAACAGTGAAAAACACCCACTAACTTCTTTGATTTTTAAAAGGATGCAAATAAAAAGTGGGATTAAAAAATGCTAATTGAAACATCCCAAAATGAAGTACTGGATTTTGCTTGAGTCTTGGAAGTTCAAAAAAAAAACCACGAAAATGCTGCTACTTTAGTTCCACTGCATAAACATTACATTTACAAGAAATTATGTAAAGTAAATTACTCTAAGATATGCTAAGTCAATGGTTTCATTATGGTTATGTTGTTGCTTCGTGCGCGCACTTGGTAAATGTTTGAAGAAAACATAGTCAGATAGTTGCCATAAGAAAAGGTCAATATCCATTTTTATGCAAACATCCAAGAAACAAGCTGAACTTTTGGATTTAGAAGAGATTTCTATGAAGGTAAACCAATAAATTGTGTCAACTTTACAACAGAGGGCTTATCAGGGTTGTAATACAATATGGTAGAGTTAGGTTGACTGATGGACTTGATGATCTCAAAGGTCTTTACCAATTAAAATAATTCTGTGTGATTCTGTATAATAGCCTTAATTGTCAGTCTGTTAAAAAATAATGTGCAGAGCAATGTATGTATCTATAATTAATTATTTTATACATTTTCTCCATATTTTTATGTGTACTGTGAAATTCATGCTCCAATTTTTCCTTTCTAGCTCTTCTACGTAGGCAGAAATTTTTCTTTGCCAGAGGCAGGGTATCAATGACCACAATGATCAGCTATCAAACAAAAACATTCCCATACAGAACTAGTTGTTTTTCACAATACTGCTGTCACTTCCTGCACTTTTAAGGACGCTGTGTTTCTTCAGATTCTTTGGTTCATCCTTCCGTTGATCATCTAATGCTGGATCTCCTTTCCAGCAAGTCCTAGCTAACTAAAGGTATTTTCAGCAATACATAAGATACGAGATAGAACCCCAGGGAACAAACTACATGTGCAGCTACTGCAGGGAGATGATACTAGAAGGGACACCAAAACTGAAAGTCTTCCAGTGTAGTTTGGAGCAGTAATCTGTCTGTAGTTTTATAATTTGCTGGTTAACACACAGAAGGCTTTAAGAGTCGTGACACCAGTTCACCAATGGTTTAGTAAGTTGTGTTATTAAAAAAAAATGTACATGGTCCTCTGAAAAATCTCAGGGAGAGAAACATTCCCCGGTCCTAGTTATTTATCGTAAGTAGTGGGCAATATGTCACATGACAGAAACAACTGGTGACAAAAGAAGTGATAGGAAAACTTATTGCTAGTCTGATGGAGCAGAGATAAAGGCAATGTTAGCTGTTGACAAGAACTAGGGAACACAGCATTTTGAAGTAATAGGTAATACAGCAAACACTAGGTCTGAAAAACTGCAGTACTGGGGCAAGGAAGCAGATATGGAGGAGTCATCAAACCAATCAAGAAGAGTCAAGTCTGAAAAGTGGCATTTTCTTCCAAAGTAGAAAAACAGGAGGGAAAATAAGAGGCACTAAAGAAAAGGTATAGTGGTCAGGTAAAGAGAATTTGGAGATGGAAAGATCAGAAAGAGAAATTATTTTCAAAACAAAACCTTTGAGAACAGATTTTTAGAGTGAAGCAAAAATGTAATTAACCCTTAAATATCTCTAAACACATGCCAAGGTCATGCCAGAAAGTCTGAGCTGCAGAATAAAGACTGATATATGAAGGAAATGTAAACAGCCTTCTAATTTTTAATTCAGAAAACAAATTCACCCAGTGAAAATGGAGTGAACAGAAACAGGAGAGAAAGTCTTTGTAGTAAAATCAGGAAATCGAATTTTTTCATTATCATGGCAAAGATTTATGGGTAATCTATTTTTGCCCAGCAGAGTCCAGACAGAAATATGTTAATATTTTCCATTTAAAATTTCCACATTAAGGTAAACCAATCAGAAACTGTACCTACATACAGAATAAGTCCCGACTTCAGTGCACACTGATTTTACTATACAGAAAATTTAGACGTGCGCAGACTTTCCAGACATAGAGCTAGGTGTCTAGGTGTAACGAGTAAATAGTAGAAATCTCAGAAAAATGTAAAACTTCCTCACAAACAATTACCAGGCAGAACAAAAAAATACATGTCTAGGGAAATCCAGACACCTGATAGTTGTCTGAACGTCAGATTTATCATTTATATAGATACTGCTGATATGTTTCTTCAGTGCACTTTCCAAAGCTTTTCCACCTGTATACAAAATCAGTTTGTTACTGGACAATATTGCATAATGTGTTTGGCAATTAAGTATCCAGGACAGGTAACACAATGATCCTGGAAATTCAGAGGGCAGCTTAGATTTTGAATAGGCAAGACTTAAAAGGACTCTTTGGCAGTACTTATCTTTTGTGGGAAGAGGTACCTGAATGAAAAAGTCTTGACTGGAAATATTTTGGACGGCATAGTACAAACACATGCCAGAAAAATTGTTTCAATAGAACAGAAAGAGGTTTTGACATGCATTTGAATGTGTTTTCATGAGAAATCTAAACCCAGCACCTTTTCACTAGAGAGCAGATAAGGAGAGGAAAGGGAAAGGGAAGGGGAAGGGGAAGGGGAAGGGGAAGGGGAAGGGGAAGGGGAAGGGGAAGGGGAAGGGGAAGGGAAAGGGAAAGGGAAAGGGAAAGGGAAAGGGAAAGGGAAAGGGAAGAGCAACTATAATTTAGTCTAATGGCCAGTGTTGCTATATTATTTTAAATGCACAGATTTTTTTCATTCGTGAGATACCTGGCTCTACTGTGGAAAATATACCCTACCTCTAAATGCCCAGTTGTCGTATTTCCAGAAACAGACCAGTCAAATTACCACCACTGCCAGCAGAAGAGAATCTTTTTCCTTATGCTCACCTACCTGCCTCTGCTTCAGAGTGATGTTTTAAAGACATACATATGTGCACTTTGGCACGCCAACACCATACTGTATGGTGCATGGCTGCACCCATCAATCCAGTAAATAACCAAATGCCAACACCAACATAACCAAAAAAAGGGAATTTATTAGTAACTTAGAGGCCAGCCCCTAACATAGTTTTAAATCTTCATGTGGCTATGCAGCAGAGATAAACAGAGCCTCTTAATGATGTACTAAGTACTAGTTTGGCAGGTTAACAGGTGTGGGACAAGTGATCAAGGAGTAGAAATGCTACTTATCACATGACATATCGAAGAAAAAGCTCATTTTTCACAAATTACAGGCTTTTTATTGCTAGTAATGCAGAGAAGATTAAAGTGAAGTCTATTTTTCAGAAATGGGAAGACCAAATGATTTAAAACCTTTTTTATAATGACCTGCCTGGGAGTGAAGAATCAATTTCTTTTACAGCGAGAATCTGTTAATACCACAGGACTGAGGAACATAAGAGGAGGTGTAAAAGAAAGAATGGATCAGATTCTTTCTTCCATCTGTTTTGATATGACTAATTAGAGAAAATGCTGCCATTATCTCTTTTATTTCTTTTGTGCAAAGCAATGATGAAAGGAAAAAGGGAAAAGGGGAAAGGGGGAAAAAGGAAAAGGGAGAAAGAGGAAAAGGGGGAAAGAGGGAAAGGGGAAAAGGGGAAAAGGGGAAAAGGGAGAAAGGGGGAAAGGGGGAAAGAGGGAAAGGGAGAAAGGGGGCAAATGGAAAAGGAGGAAAGGAGGAAAGGGGGAAAGAGAGAAAGAGGGAAAGGGAAAGGGAAAGGGAAAGGGAAAGGGAAAGGGAAAGGGAAAGGGAAAGGGAAAGGGAAAGGGAAAGGGAAAGGGAAAGGGAAAGGGAAAGGGAAAGGGAAAGGGAAAGAGAAGGGGAAAGGGGAAGGGAAAGGGGAAGGGGAAGGGCAAGGGCAAGGGCAAGGGCAAGGGCAAGGGCAAGGGCAAGGGCAAGGGCAAGGGCAAGGGAAAGGGAAAGGGGAAGGGGAAGGGAAAGGGGAAGGGGAAGGGAAAGGGAAAGGGGAAGGGAAAGGGGAAGGGAAAGGGGAAGGGAAAGGGGAAGGGGAAGGGAAAGGGGAAGGGAAAGGGGAAGGGAAAGGGGAAGGGGAAGGGAAAGGGGAAGGGAAAGGGAAAGGGAAAGGGGAAGGGGAAGGGGAAGGGAAAGGGATAGGGGAAAGGAAAGGGAAAGGGGAAAGGAAAGGGAAAGGGAAAGGGAAAGGGAAAGGGAAAGGGAAAGGGAAAGGGAAAGGGAAAGGGAAAGGGAAAGGGAAAGGGAAAGGGAAAGGGAAAGGGAAAGGGAAAGGGAAAGGAAAAGGGAAAGGAAAAGGGAAAGGAAAAGGGAAAGGAAAAGGGAAAGGAGGGCAGAGATAGTCATTACTGCAGCTTGTAGCACATTCTGCAAGTCATAGCTCTGCCATCCAACACCAAAACTCACTTCTTCAAACTATTTTGCCATATCTGGATCAGCATGTTATTGCAAGTAGAAACTGTCTGCATCTTTTGACAGTAGTGGGTTCAGTGAGTGCCATACACCAGAGAGAGTTAGTTTGTGTTCATCCTGATCACTCAGCAGGCACCTAGTCGTAAGTAGGGCATGCTAGAACTCTTTCCCCAGTACTAAAGGGTACATTGCATACCAGGAACACAGACTGCTAGTTGCTATTCACTGCCTAATTCTCTGAACTGTATTTCCTTCAGCATTTTAATATTTTTCACACTGATCTAATTCCACTATCTCAAAAAAAAAAAAAAAAAAAAAAAAAAAAAATTTAAAAAAATTAATCAGTATTCTGTAACTGTTTCACATTATTCTGCATCATCCATTGTTTGTCAATTTATACCAGCTTTAAGGAGAAATCAAATCTTATTAGTGGAACTTAAGGTAAGAAAATCCTAGGTCCATAGACTTCTACAGATGCCACCACAGAAGATATGTCTAAGGCATGTAAAATTAGCCTTCCAAACAAGAGCAATACTGAATCCAGCAGGGAATTTTCACAGCACTGTGGGTCTAAGCAGAATGCCAGTGGAACGCTATCATCATATCAGCCAGATCTGATGACATTTGTTCAGAATTCTGCAGGATAATTTTTAAAAAATATTATTTTGTATTAAATAATAGATTTTGCAGAATTTATGTTTCCTTAAAAAATTCCCTTCTGCTTGCTGTAGGAGGCAGAAGGCAAAACAACACTATCGGAAGTTGAGTATGATTGGTTTAGTGAAATGACTGGTTTTCAGAAGGATATATTTGTCCCTGTGTTCAGCAAATAAAGCAGGATTCCAGTGGCTCTTCCTATTCATAGTAAAGCTGCAGCAAAAGCTTTGTAGAGGCATGACACTCTGCAAGGCTCTTTTAAACTTTACAACACACTCACATCTCTTTTCAGTAACTGAAACAGCTGTTCAATCACAACACTACAGCCAAACTGAACATTAAGGATATAAAAACTGACATTCTTGGTGGGCAAAATTAATTGCTCTCAGGCATATGTTTCTATTTATTTCCTTTAGCATCCACATTTCTAAAAGTTCTATAAATTTAAAATTATTAAAATAAATCCACAAAACTCCAAACACCACTCATCAATATATCACAAGCCAAGAGCAAATATCTTGCTAGTTTAAAATAAGTAAGTAAAGATAGAATTTATATAAAATAATTTTTTTTTCAGGGTTAGTTTCTCACAACATGCTGTTAGCACAGAAAACAACTTCATGTTTTAGAGAAGATACTTATTCTCTTTCAAGACTTGAGGACTGTGATGTGTTGTAAGTTTTGCAATGATAAAAGGAGGCAGACATTCAAGATAAAATATATAAACTCTAAAGAGTGTATTTGGAAATAACCAGACAAATGCAACTATACAAAATCCACTCTCTCCCCCCAAGTAACAGACTGTGACAATGAGGCCCCATGATAGTACAAACTTTTGATACCATTAAATAATCTTATATGAAGTTACTCCAACCAGAGTAGAAGGGCAGAACTTCAACCTTCCCCTCAGTCATATCTCTTCATAGACATGAAGCACACCAGCATAAGGAGTGAAGGAGAAAATATTGAGACAGAAACAAGAAAAAGTTACTGCTTAGAATATTAATTATTTGTGGAAATAATACACTTTGAGTAAAATCAATTACCAAAATGTCACTAATTTAATTTTTTTTTCTAGTGTGTAAGCCTTGCAATGGCTGAGGCTGTGTGATGGATGTGCAGGCAATATGTACAGAAAAGAAATTATTTTGAAATACAATTTAATATTTCCTTACAAATTTTCACACTCCTCAGTGATCTATCACAAACAGACATTACACTGAAAACTATAATGTCATTGAGGATTTCACAGCCAGTCACAATGAAGGAGCAAGAGATGGGAACAGTCTTGAACTCTGTCATTGAACCTCAGCTTATTTTCAACTTTGGTTTACTTTCTCTGCTAGAAGCATTTAAATCAGCAGACTTACATTGACTTTAAGAAAAATCTGACTACCAACACCTCTTGTTCATGTGGCTTGAAGAATACTATGATAATATTCAGAAGATGTTCTCAAGGAAGAAGTAAACAGGTGATTAAACTGGAAAATTAATTATGAGGGCCTGCCTCCTCTCCCATTTTGTCTTTCGTACATCTGACACCAGCAAACAGCTACACACCTCTGGGTGACATTTGACATCAGAAATTTTTCCCAGTCACAGCATTTAATATCACAATATCTATACATTTTTGTGCCAATTTACATACAGTGTATTTTCCTGTGACTATCTAGCTGAGATACAAATAAGTAATTGATATAGGTACAATTTATCACCTACCTTTTTAAGACGAGTTACAACTATTCTTATGGCAAAGAATTGGAGCAATGAAAGAAAGGAAAGAAATTTCTTGTACATGACCTGCTACTGACTTTTCTTTGGATTCCTCAAGTATTACTTCCTGGGTTGTCACATCACTTCATCAGCAAGAGTTCTACTCCAAAGTTCAAAGGAGAAAAGACATGAGCAATGAGAGACAAAAATAAGAGAGACACATATAAGAAAAATTTTAAGAGATAAAAAAGGAATATTAAGGAAAGAGAAAAGGGAAAAGGGGGAAGAGAAATTGGGGAAGAGAAAGGGGAAGGGGAACTAGAAGGGAAAGAGGAAGGAGAAGGGGGAATAAAATAAAGAGCAATAAAAAAGAAAACTTACAAAGCTGGATTGTGAGACAAAAAAGAATGAGAAGAAAGATCCAGTGTAGAAAGGCTTATGTACTAAGTAATTGCCAATCCCTCAAAGCCTAAAAAACACCCTATGTACATATAGCATTTTAAAAGTCACAAAAGGAAATAGGAAATTAATCCAGTGCTCTTGCTTTCTTGTATTATTTTTAAAAGCAGACAATTGTAGATAACAGACCTCTTTTCAGTGTTTCAAAATTAATAAACACCATTCCTATTATTTTTTTTTTTTTTTATGGTGCTGTCTCCTAACTTTTTAAATGCTTTCCTTGAAATTTTTTCAGGCTTTTTTCCCACTGAATGTTTTACAATTTTCCTTTCTAAAATTTCAAAACAGATTTGCAAATCAAGCCAAATCTCACTGATTTGATAGCTGCTTTTACACGGCCCAGTGGAACACTGGGAACACTGTTTTAGCACCACTGTTTCTGGAAGAAGTATTTATTAGCAAGCCCTCCCTCACCTGTTTCTCTAGCAAGGTGATGTGATTAGCAGGAGCAGCAGGGAAGCTGTCAGCAGGTGACTGAAGAGGGGTACAGAGGCCACTTGGCTTTCTTAGCTTGTGACCTTCACTCACATGACAATGAAAAACAAAACCACATCTTTGACACAATATAATTAGGACCCTTGCATTTCACCAGGTCAGGGAGGGAGTCAAAAGAACAATACTTGTTTCGGAGCCCCAGTAATTAGTCCTGGAGGATTTCTCCAACTGCTACCACTGGCAAGGAGAACGTAGGAAAAGAGCCACCACTCTTCCTGTACATGCCAAATGTGGAGCCTGCTTCCTGCTTGAAATTCAAATGAGCACAGCTCTGACCTTTACTGTCACATTTTCTATTTCATAGACAGTTTACAAGGCCTCTCCACCATGCAGGTCATGTTTTAGTTTAAACAGAAATACTCTCGTAGGTGTTAGATGCTAGTTAATGATTACACTGGAATCATTCTAATTAGGCTCTGTTGTTACATGCTGCCCTTTGGGGGCTGCTGCTGTTGTCACATAAGGTATTTTGTAGAAAAATAATTGGCCTGAGATCTTCTTTGCCCTTTTTTTTTTTCTTTTACATTATTGATCTATTTTGTACTTTATACTCAGAAATTCTGAGAAAAAAAATTAGCAATAGCTCCTCCGCATTGCCTCATGGTTCAAAAAATGGTAGGGAAACAAGACTTAAAAGCAGCATGATATTTCTGAAATGTAGTAACTGATCTGAGGAGGGAAATGTGCATTGTGCTCATTTCATAGCACACTATTTTGCTGTTTCCCTAAAAACTTGGTTCATGGTGCAGCCGACGCTTGCAGTCAAGGGAGGCACTGCTATGCTTCATGCACCAGTGGGATGACTGGGACTGGTGAAAGCAGGAGGGAATTTGAGTCTACGGAAGAACTGAAAAACAGGGCAGACTACAGCAAGCAGAGAGTGAAGAAATGCAAATGGGGTAGAGAAGGTTTCACTTTAACCTTTTACATTTGGCAAGGGACATTAATGTCATATGTTGGAGTGCCAAAAGGGAATCTCGGCCATTTTTTCTCTCTCAAACATGTCTTCTTTCAAAAGATGTCATGCAAATGCCACTTGTTTCTGTGTAGCTTATATTTTTAAAGTGTGAAAAGTTTTTGGATGGTGGGGGAAAAAAAAAAAAAAAAAAGACAATTCCCAGAGCCTAAAGTGCAGAAACTCATACCGCCATGTTACACACTGTGTTACAAGAGTGGCTCTCAACCTTCCAGAAGCCCAAAATTAGTCATTCTGAAAAATTCAGATAAACTGTCTGAAAATGTTAGAGGCTCCTTTGCAAGCAGAGAACTGTTATTTCATTAACCACCTTTCCCCCTTTCCTTATTTTTTGAAATGGCCCTTTTTTTTTTTTTTTTTTTTTTGCCAGACAGTTACTATTGGCAAGGAAAATGTTGCTAGTACAACAGTGTTGAAATGTAGTCTTTCATCCACTAGCAATTACGTCTACCACAAAGTTATTAGGATTAATTCTGCAGTATTTGTACAGTGGTAAATCCATAACCACTTTATACATTGGGACTGATTTCCAATTTGCATTCTTGATGTAGGATGTAGGATAGAATTGGCCCATCACCTACAAGTATCATCTTGGCAGCTACTACTACTACCAAACTACAGCTACTGCAATACATTGCTTATACCTTTATCACTGCCTAAATGAAGCATCAATAATTCAATACCCATTTATAAAAACAGGAAATTATTCATGCCATCAGTCTTCACCATCAATAACAGAAGTAAACCTAACAATCTCATTATCCAATTGCAATGTGTGCAAACAGAACTGCCCGCTGTTGACAATAAATATTTGATAAGTGAGGGAACAGGAAGGGTAAACCAAGGATGTATGGAGTGGCTGCTTTATAGTTACCACAAGAATTGACCCAGGTGGCAGTGGTTTACCCTGCTTATGCCTCAACTTATTTTCTTTTTATCTCAACAAGAAACTGATCCGAGATGAGCTGGATGTCAACCACGGATCTAAGCCATCTGTTCTCTTGCTGTCTTTGTTTATGGTATTAAGTCAAGTTAAATACCCAAGTTCCTATCAACTTCTGTAATTCCCATGTTGTTTCTTTCTAAATTAGCAACAAAATGATAACTGTAGGGATCAGTTAACAATATACAAATATTTACTTGCTAAGGGTGCTTGCACATGCTGTGTTTTTTACACATGTTCAGGAAAAGCTGCTGCTGATTGTAGTCCAGGCTCAGCTTTATGTTTACCAGTGAAATCTAATAAATCTATTCCTACACAGTAGACTTTGGCTCTGACTGTAGTTTATTTTATATATTAAGTAAAAGACTTAACAAGTAAGTAGGAGTCAGCTGTTGGAAATAGGAACTCTAATGTTAGAATCAGGTATCCAGGATTCTAGAGTCTGCTCCTCTCCTGCTTGAAAGATGTTTTCAGTTCAACCATTTTAACCTGGTCAATAATCACCAGTTTACTCAAATGATGGATCCTAGCAACATGTCATGTGTCATGATTTATTACTGAGATAAAACCACCTGGATGTTGACTCCAGCTGCTGCTCTGATGAGATATGGAACCAGCATAACTGTCCAGAGGAGGAGCCTACTCTTTCACACTAGACAACAACAAGTCTCCAGTGAGATCAAGGAGCACCATGCAGATGGCTGAATTGCAACATAGCCTCTGTGAAGCCAAACCCACTCCTGGGGTGTGACACCATCCTTTGCCTATAGCAGCCTCAGTAATGTACCTTGTGACTACAGCATCCAAAACTTTAAAAGCATCTGCAAGTCCAAAAGACACCTTTCACTTCATAGGTGTCGAGGATGCAAAAGGCAGGACTAGAAAAAGGTGGCACTGGTAAAAGAGTAAAGGAAACAAGAAGAGAATTTTTAGTATTCATTGTGCAGGCAATAAAGTGATGCTGTTTGCAAAGGAACGGTGCAAGGTCTAAGAGTGCCATATGAAGTGTAGATAACTCCTAGGGAAGAGGTCAGCCTGGCCCAGGGAACTGCAGTCTGCCCTACAAGAATAGCTGGGAGTCTTCATAATAACAGAGCCTAGGTGTGTGTGTACTGTCCACCAAACACATGCTCTGGATGGTGTTATTGTGCTGATAAAATTGTTTACTGAAAGAACAAACCAAACATTTTTAAACATTTAAACATAATTCATTTATGAAATATTCATCTGCCAAAAAAAATTCCATTATAAAATTGTAAATAAAATAAAAACAAATAATTGAATGCAAATAAAACATCAGATTATAGAAGCACAAGTTCCAGCTTGTCTCTGCAGAATTATATGTCAGTGAGGGGAAAAGGGAAAAAGATTCACAGACTACTATACTGCCAGCATGGAAACCCCATCAGCCCACAAGCACTGATGCTTCTCGACCAGAGAACTATGGATAGGTCTTGTAGGAGCTAGTGTTAAGTGAAAACAATTCTGGGGACAACCAGCAAGTGCTGAGGCTGTTTTTCTCAGTGTTGGTTGACACAAACATTTTGCTTGCCCAACACATGTTTGCCAGCATGTCGCACTCTTCACCAGTATGGAAATTCACTTTGATGGTCAGAGTCCAATGTAGAAGAGATAGCTGCATTTAAAATTCCTTTTTTTTTCTTATTTCCCACAGTTTCTGAACTCTTTCTCTTCAGCTAATGGGCTGGGCTAGCTTCTCTAAGTTTATCTTGAAAATTCAGTACTGAGAATAAAGAGCATGGGCAGCCCTCTCAGACCATTCCTGGGAAACAGTGAATGAGGCACAGTGGCAACGAAAGCAAGGGATAAAGAGAAGCTACTCAATAGAGACCAGAAAGTAAAATATTATATTTCAAGAATAAATTAAATATTTATATTTTTATAAAGAGTTTATTTACCTTTTTGGCTGCAAATATTTTTATGAGCAGTACTAATATAGACCAGACATCTCAGTGGAAATTAGGAGAAAATTGCATGATCTAACACAAAAGGATGAGCAAACAACCCTGTCAAGCCCATACAGTATCTAGCACTAGATACTGAATACAAATGCAGACATTGCTGGTTCTGCTGTAAGGAGACTCAGTAAATCAGATGAGAGAAACTGGACTGAACTGTGGTGCAGGTGACATCCAATAGAAAACAGTGCAAAATTCTTGAACTAAAAAAAGGGAATGAAGAACACAAAAGTCCAAACATTAAGTAGTAAAGAAAATCAGGCAAGATTGCAGTGTAGGTCATCTGCTACAATTCTGCTGATGTATTAACAAAAGTAGCTAAGAAACAGAGAAGCCTTTTTAAAGTTTGTGAAAACCACAGTACTACCAACCTATCCTTTGTAGTTGCAGCATTGCTGGAGAGCCCTGGCCAGACTAACCTGGCCAGGTGTTGGACAGACTGGCTCTGTATCAAATTACAACCATGCTACTATCCAATCCGTTAGGGGTGGAGGTCTATCTGCTCAGAATTAACATTGTAAAGATGCTCAGGGAAATATATTTTTATGTCTTTAGCAAGACTGTTCATTAGAGTATTGTTTTTTTCATATTTGTTTCCCCACAATAAACACAATATTTACTTGCCACAAAATGCACAATAAACATGGTGTTTACTTGCTTCAAAATGCACAATAAAATATTTTGCAGCACGTACCAGGTAAAAACAATGCATCATCATACATCTTTCAATATTCTTTAAATTTAAAATCTTGAAAAGAAGTTAAATCTCCAAATTAAAAAAAAAAAAAAAAATACATCAATGTTTTTTCATCTCTCTCTTTTTTTATCTCTTCTTTCTGTTCTGTCATTTATTTTTGGTCTTTGCCAAATGTAGATTGTTGCTAATCTCTTTGGTTAGCACCTATTTCCTTCTGCTCAAATATGTCTTAGCCACCAGCTCCATGCACATCTCTCCTTCCTCCCACTTCTGACAAAGACAAGCATTGACTTAGACAGCCTTGGCAAGCTGCTAAAGCTGTGGATTAGTGTGTTCTGCCTTGAGTGAAATCAAGTTCTCTGCCCTTTGGGGGTAGCACAGCCATCAGGTTTAATTTTATTTTTTGATATTTTAGCAGTCATGTCGGAAGTCCTTCAGACATCTGAGAATGAAATGCCTTTTTGACAACAGTCTTCAGCACATCCCAGGGAAGGACATGTATATGATTTCATATGAGAGAAAGGAAGTCCAAGGCTATCAGACACCTTCATGGTATGACTCAATCAAACATCAAAGTGACGGATCTCAAATATAACTGGATATGCACTCGATATACTTCAGTGTGTTTCCTTTTATTTTTTTCTATTTTGGACACATTTTAAGGGACAATTTAATTCAGTGCATTTGTGCAGAGGTGAAATGCATTCTTTTATCTTTCTAAAATATAAATATATACTGAAGCTAAAGGAAACTATATCAGTTCAAGAACAACACCACCAAAAAAAAGGGGAAAAAAAGAAAATTCTTACAACTTAGAGGCCTATTCCTGTGTCATTTACTTTTGTTAGCTCACCTACACATCTCAAAAGAACTTCCTGTGCTTAATTTTAAAATAATTCAGATAAATGTTCTTGCTTTTTCACCTTCCATCAGAAAAAGAGTTGCACTTCAAGTTGTGCGTAGACTAGGAAAGTAGGGAGAAGACATTTAAGAAAAAAAACTACAGTATAAACATCTTTTTCCCAAGCAAGTGAACTGTTTCTGTTTTACCATCTGTGTAATAAGGATTCAGTGTCTTCTGAATATAAATAGTAGTATGCTGGAAAATAAATAAATACTATATGCCAAAAATAAATAATAATATGCCAAAACAACATGGAGAACTCTTACTTCAGAAATAGATTGAGGTTCTCAGACAAAATATTTTGTCTCAGGAAGTTGTTGCCCACTTTTTCCTGAAATGCACATTCACACAATGAGCTTCATCCCATAAGTCCATCACCTCACCCACCCCCTGCCAGCCACAACACACTGTTAAAATTAGCTAATAAAAAGCAGATGTAAGACCATTACCTGTAACAAATACTTTCAACACTCTTTACCCATTAGCACCTGATACAAACATGCAAAACAGACTGGCACAAAATTATACAAAAGTGTCAGCACTAAGCAGTTTCTGAACTACTGTATCCTGCAATAAGAGAACCATTGACTTTAGCAAATTCATTTAATAGGTTTCCAAACCAAATGCACTGAAGCCAAAGCACTTGATGAACTCAGTAAACTTTGGATCAGTCTCTGTGTAAGTAAGGCTAGGGAAACTCAGCTCTGCAAAACAAAACACTTTTGGAGATGTGCATCAAGGACTAAGGGTAAAGAGTGCATAACTACAGCTGGATTTTCATGGGAAAGAAGAAAAAAGGAAAAAAAAAAAATCAAAATTAAGGAGCCAGATGCAAAAGTCAGACATACTAATACAGTCATTGCATATGATTGATCCTAGCAGGACACTTCTGTGGGAAACACTGTACCTGGAAGAAAGTCTTATTAACAGCTGCCTACTAGTAAAATGACAGAAGTGAAAGCCAAAAGTTCAGCTGGAAAACAGATTCTGTGCTGTGAATTGTAACCTCTCCAAGAAATGCAAATACTATAAATAATAATAATTTTTCAAAGTGTAATGAAATTAAGAAACAAATTTTTAAAACAATACATATAATGGCCAAGTTCTTCTTACAGTTCAAAGCTTCCATTGACTATCCCTGTGGTTTGGTGCCGTGGCAACAGACAAGGGATGCAGGGGAACTGGGAGATCACCATTAGTTGTTGATGCCAGGCATCCATGAAATGTAGAGGCCTGGTCCACCTTTAAAATTTCCATTTCTCAGTGTGACAGGATGCACATGTTGGACTGCAAGAGGTCCTGGGCTTGAAGGGTCAGATTTGCTGTGATAGGTGCTGACAGTGATGAGGGAAAGGCTGCTGGGAGGTGGTGGAGTGTCCCCTGGCACAAAAATTTGATGCCCAATTAGGTTTAGAAATAGTGACAAAGAATTGATGCCCAATTAGGTTTAGATAAAGCTCTTCTCTGTAAACCTCAATTACCTGTGATGCCTTATGACATTCAGCGTTTACAAAGTATAATTACACAATAGTGTCTGACATTTAACGTCTATGGATAATTTAAAAGACTTCTACTTCAAAAGGGCTGCTCATGAGCAACAGTAATCACTTCAATTAGCTTGGCACCATTACAATGTAACAAGACTATTTGACTGCCTATTAGAACCAGCCAAGCTCTTCAAGTGTGTTAATTTAGCAGTCATTGCTAATTTCTGGGCTTTGTTGCATTTGCATAGGAAAACATAGCCCTACTAGCCAGAAAGGGAGTTTCGTTCCTGCAGCAACTTCCTATTCTTAGTGAGGTTTTTATAGTATTGTTGTTTTCAGCCAGAAACATATTTCAAACAGTGATTTACAGAGAGAAAGAACTTCTTGTTTCAAGGGCATTTTTCAGAATATAGGTCCAAATTATTAATGCAGCTTTAATACTTGTTTTAAGATGCTCAAGACAAAACAGATAGCTAAGACCTGAGAAAGAAAGAAAAAAAAAAAAAAAAAAAGTTATACATAACTACCCTGCCTCCTTTATGCAGTATCAAGGAATTTGTCCTAGGGGACTACCAGATATTTTCAGGTTCTCCCCAGAGCTCATTAAGTTCACTGTAAAAACTACTGGCAGGTCAAGGTCCCATGCATTATGGGAATGAGGAATAGATATAGTATTACATCACCATAGATGCTTCTTCCTTTTCAACCACTTAATATATCATAGGGTATTCTGCAGAAGTAGGGAACTGCTGTAAAGTGTAAGAGTTCTCTAGGGACCAATGATATCAGCTTTCTTATTCCTTTTAAACTCCTGGGACTAATCAGAGGACAGAAGTGGAAAGAAAAGTCAGGCTTATTTATGTCTCTACCTGAGAACAGGAAGACCAGGATGACAATTGCCAGCCCATTGAGTATTGAGCTAAAGGTCCAAATGCTTCAAAGCAACAGCTTCCCCAGCAAAATATATAAACAAACAAATACATAATGCAAATCCATAACACCCATGAAGCTCAGGACCAGCCCGTCTCATGAACAGTCTCAGCACAAATAATACTGCTATGGATCAGCTTTTTTATTACTTGAAGGATGTCAGTAGCTGGTGACCAGCGTGTGCAGCCCTTGCCATTAACTCCTGTGTGCCTTGTCTGTAGCTTAAGAGAAATGCCTTCACAGTTACAGTGATGTTAGGGGTTTTAAATGCTGCTGAGGAAGATATAAATAGAGCCTCCATTCATAACTCTTTATGTTCAACAAAAGAAATGGTGGAGAAAATGAAATACAATAAAGCAAATGTCTACAAAGTAGTTTCTGGGAAAAAAAGAAAAAAAAAAAAAAAGAAAGGAGGAAAGGAGTATCTAAGTCTATAGGGATTTTATTAGCTTTAACCTTATGACAGCAGTAGTATGAAACATTTTTACACCCCCTAAGTATCACTGAATCCTGCTCTCTTGGAAAGTACAAAGGATTTACAGTGAACACGAGGGTTAATATGAACCAAAAACATACTCTGACCACAAAATGAGAAGAACTTTATAGAGACTACATTGGAAGTTTGGCCAGAAGATGGAGGAATATTACTATACTTTCTCTTTGGCTTTGGTAAGATTGCACCAGTGATGTTCAATTTTGGTGCCATTTTCTATTTTAAATCAGTAACTGGATTTTAAAAAATACTCAAAGATGAACACTTGAAATTACCTATGCATTCCAGGTGTGTATCTCTTGTCCAGAATGTTTACCAAAAATCCCCTAAATTTCTCATAACACTTCTTGAATTTTTTGTTTCAAGGTAATGTATAGCATGACTAAGTTTTCTTTATCCTTCTAATACAAGCTACTAGGATTGTCGAAGATGTGTGTGAAAGTCATTTGGCTTCCAAGAAATGTTAGCTCTAACTGCTTTCATGCATCAGTAGGTATTCCTTAGTCAGATGGGAATCACACTGCTAATGAGCTAAATGTGTGGTGACTTGAAGATTGGAGGACTAAAAGACAAGTTACAGAGCTTCTTTTAAAAACTGAGGTGAGGTAACAATCCTGACAGCGTGTTAATAGGAACAAGCAATTTCCTCCATATTACAGCATTCTGTAAAATTGCCTTGGAGTGGCCAGGTGGAGAATTCAAGGATGATTTTGCGGATGATTTTCCCTTCATATTAGTTCACCTGTTCCACCAGGGTAAAAGTGAGTTCCAAGAAGCTAATGTTAATCTCTACCTTATTTTTAAAGATATCACAAAGTTTAACAGAGGTTTCAAATGTATTACAGGCACAGGATAAATGAAAATTATCTCATATCATCATGTAGATCATGGAAGATATGATTTATGTATGCCATGTTATTCTGACACACACAGTTTTGCAGCAGCATGCCTTTTCCTAAAAATGGTAAATACCTACTTTCTCAGGACCATCCTTAAAACACTATATTATCATAGGCTTAATGTAACAACATACAGTATTAATCTAGAAATTCCTTTCATATGAAGAAGTTCTCTGGTATCCCAGACCTGGAGAAATCCTTTCTCTTTCATATTTACCTTTGGCATCAAAGGTAAGATACTCAAGCACAGAAAAAGGGAACATGACCACATTTCTTCTTGTGCTCCAATCATTCCCGTGCTGACTGCCCAATAAATCCATAAATACACATGGAAAGCCAGAGCCGCTCTAAACTTCAAAAGATGCCACACCAAATTGTGTCCAGGACAGATAGTAGGAAAAGAAACAGAAGAGATGTTTTCTTCCAGTTCCCCAGTATAACAAACACAGCCTGCACAAATTACAAGGCCTATTCTGACAAATACTGCAATCACCGAGAGGATTCCAGATCAAATTTTCTCCCTCTACTTCCTTCTTTTCTCTTTGGTAAAGTAATACAACTCTAAGAGAGAAAATATAGAAAAATAAAAAAGAGATAATCAGTTTTATTGTATTTTTCACAGCAACAAACAAAGCAATATCTTTTTCTTCTTTAATTCATGAAGGGAAAAAAAAGGCAAAAAATTGATTATATACAGAGTCAGGAAACAAGACTGGTGCATGTCTAAGGAGGAAAGAAAATAACAGCATTAAACTGATTCATCAGCACAACTTTTATGAGAAAAGGGCATCTGACATATCTGTTCAATATCGGAAGTCTCCTTTAATTTACTCACTGTAAGAACTCTCACAAACTTGCATCTTTTACAAGAGACAAGGCTCATCAGGACGGCATTCTACAAATTCCTCTACTGTCCTTCTGGCGTGTATTTCCACTTATTTCTTACAATAAACTGGCCAGTCTATGGTTTCTCTTTTCAGCACAATTTTCATGGAGTCGTGTGCTCATTTCAAGGTCATGCTCAATTGCACTCCCCTGAGGTAATTTGTTTGGTGTGGAAGGGGCCTCTGCTTTTCTTGTGGTCCTTGTGTTCACACTGCCAGAACCTCATCTCCTCTACGTAGCAGCTTTCTCATTCTGCAGTAATTTCCAGCCTGATTTCTCAAAGCTCTCAGCGGACTTCATGAACTTACGCCACCTCACCCTTCCTGGCCTTCAGAAGTGAGGAACCATGACAGTCAGACCGAATGTCCTGCCTGATGCTGCACAATAATGCCTGAAAGCAAACTAAGAAATAAGTCCAGACCACAAAAATCTTATGCTTTATTGAACAGAATGGAAGAGGTTTTGATGAATCTTTGTACGCAATGAACTTTTTACTTCCAGCTCGCCCCATGGGTGAAGATGGTTCACTGTGAATGATGTTCAAAGGTTTTGTGTGTCTGTAAAAAAGATGCCAAAAGACCAGAGGGACAGGGAAAAAAGGAATTGAGAAAGCCAAATCACTAGAAACAGCCACAGGAGCTATAGTAACTTGACCCTGAGAAAAAGCTGACAGAGAGGAGGCTTTGGGGTTGAACAATGGCTGTGAAGGGGACAAAGCTGTAAGCAAAGAAGCTGGCTCCTGCTCTGCAGCTCCTCCTGTACTAAGGGAAGCAGAACTTGTATGTTCTTTTCAAATACTCAGGATTACAA
Organism: Heliangelus exortis; assembly: GCF_036169615.1. NCBI lineage: Eukaryota > Metazoa > Chordata > Aves > Apodiformes > Trochilidae > Heliangelus > Heliangelus exortis. Next base: position 36,274,241 of record NC_092454.1, read on the forward strand.
CAAGTGTACCCGACTCTGCCCTAAGTTTCTCCCATTGGTGTTTTTCCCAAGGCTTAACCTTTAGCTACCCAGAAAGAAACAACACTCCAACGTTAAACATATCACTAAGAAGTATGGGACAAAGTCAAACACTTCTCTCACATTTTCATGGGAATGAATAATGATATGTCAGGAGAGAGACAAATACCTTGGCTCAAATTAATCACGTTTTTCCTGTTAGCCTCTCTATACAACCACTGCTTCCTGCTTCTCTTGTGTCCCCTCACTCCTACCACCCCAGCATATATTCCTTCGGAGCGTCCCAGAATTTGGCACTTGAGTCCCAGTGTTCTACCTCAGGATGTTTTATGACTTGCCTCCTCAGGAAAACTTTTAGTTTCCCCTTTCTGTACTGTATTCCTTACTAAGCCTCCATACCCTTCACCACACCTCAGACAAGAACATAGCAATCTTCCACACATACTCCAGGTAAACAGGAGATGATAGCATAGTTTTAATCTCATCTCAGGGAATGAGATGGTATAAGATCTTAGTTTTCATTTATTTTGTTCTCCCCCTAAATGATGATGGAGCCACTTCCTTCTGCAGCTGGGGTGTGAAGAGGGGCTGTGATCAAAGCCAGCACATCAGCCTCTGACTGTCCCTGAGCACTGCTCTTTTACACAGTCTAAGCTGATGTTACATTCATTTCTCCTGCACAGCTGATAGACAACAAAATGTTCAAGGGGTGCTGAATCACAGTGGACATATTTCTGTGAAAGACACAGCTGTACTTAAGCTGAGCAGCCTTAGCCATCCCCATCAGGGAGATCAAGAGGAGAGAATTAGGCAATTGACACTGGCTGACTGCTACAGGGTCAGGTCTTAGAGCTGACTGGTCTGATAATGTGTGACCTTTGCAGCCACAAAAATCAGCACCAGAAACACTGGCATTGAACAGTGCTGCTAAACCGAATTTTCTAGGTCTCTGTAGATTCATCCTGCACATGGCTAAAGGCAGCCCAGTAACTAGCCACATGGAAGATTTCACCACCAGTACTTCCAGCCTGAGTCCAAATGACATGACTGCAAAATTAGCTAGATGCTAAACAAAACCTCTCAACCTGGTAATAGCTGGTGTTAATTTAATGACTCCCACTAGGTTGAAGTCTTTTCAGCTGCAGAATGCAGAAAAAAGCTGTCTTGCTTTTTCCTGCAGGGGTGTTTTGATCAGCTGAAACTTCATCTACTCTGACAAGACAGTAGTGAGCAAGTGTCAGAGCATTTTCATTCAGATCTCCACCATACTTTAGGAGTGCTTCCTATATCTCTGGGGGATACAAGAGGGAAAGAAAAAAAAAATACCCAGAAAATAAGACTCACTACTCTGACTTGTCACCCAGTTTAGCAGCAGCTAAACAACCAGAAGTCAGGATATACTATCAGATTAGTCAAAATTATATCAATTGCCCTCTCTCAGAAAGAAAGAGCTGAACTAAGGACTCTGTGCACATCTCAGGAAGAGGGTCAAAGGAAGCAATTTTTTGTGTGAGACAGAAGGAAATAGAGACCACAGCCTATGCTGCCATTCCTCTCCAAAAGAAGAAATAGACAAGCAACAAATGAAATATAGATGAAGGGAATTGATTAAAGGTAATCACAGCAAATAAGTTCTAAAATCACTTCTTTTGGATGAAATATTCGATGGTTCTCCCATCCCTCTCCTAGCCTTTAAGCTGAGATGCAGAGCATCTTTGTCAGCAGAGGCAGCTGCTCAGGAGCCTGAGGCAGACCTGCCATCTGTCCACAGCTGATCAACTCATCCCTGATATGGGTGAAAATACCCTCAAACAGTGGGGGACATGAAAAATAAATCCACTGACTTTACACCAAAAAAATCTGAACCACATGTTTGGAGAAAAGACACAGACTAGTACAGAGATAGGTGTAAAACTGAGGGGAAAGTACTTTGCAGTCAGCCAGCAAAAAACTGGAAGGCAGAAGCCCCTACAATAAATGCAAGTAATCTCTGCAAAAACCCTTGTTGAAAGGATCAGAAATCTGAAGGAAACTGACTTAATGCAAATGTATTAATTTACCCCAAAAAACAAAGCAATTCCAGGGCAAATCAGTACTTCATTATATTTCTGTTCTTCCCAGCAGATCTTACTGAGGAGACACAGTTAAATTCATAGACCATCCATTTATCAAAGGATCCTACAATGTGCATCAACATAAGATGCCCCTCTAATCCATTACGCCTTACATGTGTGCCAGAAAGTGTGATTTTAGCTTATGTTTCATTACATAAGCCACTGCACTCAAGATGGGATATTTCAAGGGATATCAAATTCCTTTTAAAAAGGGCACTGCTAAACTACATGTTTTTAATAGCATAAATACATTATTTTAACATTGTTTTAATAAGTAATACTTGTTTAATATTAACATATATTTTATTATTCTGTTTTCAGATAAAGAAGTTTAGAACGCACTGCATAACCTGCTGTACAATTACTGACATTTTGATATTTCAGAAAGTCTCACACAAGGAGAAGAAGTCAAACTCCTTTGCTCTTATAAAAACATTCTGCATTGTAAACACCTAATGTGTAATGACAAGTGGGATCCATTCCAGATGTGGTGCTAGAAGACTGGCATTTCATGTGTTAATGCACATGCTTTCTATCATATGACAATGGTAAGGAATTACAGAATTCTAATTTTTCCTAACAGCCAACAAATATTTTTAGTACCAGCGAGTCATACTTGAAACAACACAATTTGTAAAGTTGCTCTTATATTAGCCATTTCTGAGGCAAGCATGTGTCTGAGACTCCTTCCTATTTCCCTCCTGGCAGCAAGAAACAACTTTCTTTTCCCATCCTTTCCCTCTCTTAAAATCTGTGAACATAATTTGGCCCTGGTTGAAAATTTAACCCTCAGTAACATTTGTCTATACTGGACAGCTGGTAGTCCTGTTTAAGAAAAGCACAAAGGTCTCATACTGAAGTAACTAGGTAACAACAGGAATTCAGTGCTGATAAGTGTGAGATGGAAACTTGTAAAGAAAAACTTTTCCTATAAAGATATGACTACATATAGAGTGATGAACTCCATGTTTTCTCTGGAAAGGAAAGGCTTTGGACTCATTCAGGACAATTTCCTTAAAATGTCAATTCAAGGGTGAGAACCAAAGCCCCAAAAACCAGGTCAGTGGCAATTTCCTGGCATCCAACCAAATGAGAAGAATTTAATATTTTCTGTCAGGAAGCAAAAAACCTCGTGACCCAATTACAATGCTCCCATATGAAGGCAGAGCCATGATCCATTTGGGGCTTGTGTTGGGCAGAACATACAGCCCAAATAATGTGTTATCCTGCTTCTGACTCTTAGCAGTATAAAAGAAATGTATGTCCTGTTCTTTAGTTATCTGAGATCAGAACTGGGAAGTTCTGAAGTAAATTGTTATTCTCAAATATATATTATGATTAGCTGTTGCAGTTCTGGATAGTCTTGTTAGCTATAGGTGTCCTACCATTTTTGTGACTCATGCTAACTTTGGTTTCAACATCATCTTTATAGCAAAGAGTTTGCTGTTTTAATTAACACAGTATGAAAAGGCATTTCCTCTCCTTTGTTCTTAGCTCACGGTAAAATACATCTGTAATGAGTTAACTCAATCTGCATTTCCTAAAACACTGGGTTTTGTCTCTGTTTCTAAATATATAATTCCAGAATCAGCCTCAGACATGTGGATCTCAAATCTGATTCAGCCAGATTGAGTCACTACAGTCAAGGGACTAAAATGAATTTCTTTGTCCTCTCTATGTTTTTTTAGCACTCAGGGGTTGCTACAAAAAAGGCCAGGGGACCTAAGATAGTGATTTATCCCATGGATTTTATTCCAAATATTTCATTCCCACAGCTTCACCCCAGCCAAAAATTAAGAGTGATGTAAAAGAGACTTTTTTTCTCATAAGAGGGCTTTTCTGATTTAGCTTATGCAAGGCATTGCAAAATGGGAGAAGCCAGTACAGCTGCAGGCAAGAATCTGGGTTTCACATCCCAACTAACATCCAGAGCTCTGCCTGCCTCTACATGTGCAGTATCTCCAGCAGACTTCCTGCTCCCACCAGGCAGAATCCTGTTAGGTTGGTAGCAGTTTTACTACTTTCTTGGCAGCAGTCCTAGTTTTCTTGCTAAATTCCTTGATTAAGTGTATTTTGGTCAAGAGAATAGGAGGAAATAGAAAATGAGGATTTTTCTTTCTATTTTGTGTTCTATCCCACCACTTCCAAGAGTATTCTGGTCTCTAAAATAAGCCTTATGAAGTCTTATAATTTTGTTTAACCACACCTGGATATTTATAGCCAGGGAGTTCTTGACAAGCCAGTTCTGCCAATTCCGCCTCTTATGTCTGTCACTGAAGAGAAATTTCACTTGCTTGACATAGATTATTATCGTTATTATTGTTGTTGTTGTTTTGTTGCTGGTTTTGTTACTGTTCTAGCCACTATCATGGCTATTATTATGGCTATTATTATTATTATTGCTTTTATTATCACAGAATCACAGAAATTGTTAGGGACCTTGAAAGATCATCAAGTCCAATTCCCCCTTCCAGAGCAGGGTCACTTACAGGAGGTCATGTAGGAATGCATCCAGGTGGGTATTAAATGTTTCCAGAGAAGGAGACCCTACAGCCTCCGTGGGCAGCCTCTGCCAGTGCTCTGTCACCCTCACAATAAAAAAATTTAAAAAATTAATTGTGTATATAGGGAACCTCCTGTGCTCAACCTTATATCCATTGCCTCTTGTCCTGTTGTTGGGCATAACTGAGAAGAGTTCTCTCCCTTCACACATTCATTCTCCTCTTCTCCAAACTGAAGAGACCCAGATCCCTCAGCCTTTCTTTATAAGGGAGATTTTCCACTCCCTTAATCATCTTGGAGACACTGTTCCAGACTCTTCCAAGCAGTTCCCTGACTTTCTGGAACTGAGGGGCACAGAACTGGACACAATATTCCAGATACGGCCTCACGAGGTCAGAATAGAGGGGGTGGAGAACCTCTCTCGACCCACTAACACCCCCCCTCCCCCCTTCTAATGCACCCCAGGATGCCATTGGCCTTCTTGGCCACAAGGGCACATTGCTAGCTCATGGTCGTCGTTGCATCCACCAACCATCCCCCAGGTCCCTTTCCCCTTCACTGCTCTCAAACAGCTCAGCCCCTAACCTGTACTGCTTCTTGGGGTTGTTCCTACCCAGATGCAAGATGGTTATTATTAATGATTGTTGTCATTAGTATTAGTAGATGTATCCTTGTTGTTGCTGCTGCTGTTGTTGCTATTATTATTTTAAATATGGCATTACATACCTTTAACAGGCAGACCCTCTGCCTTACTCTGCCTCATCCAGAGCTGAAAAATTGTTTCAAGAAACTTTGTACATATGTATATATTGCATATTTATGCAATATACATAGAGAGAGAAAAACACAGATGATCTGAGGCAACAGCCCTAAAACTTTTGAAGCAGCTAGCTGCCGAAAGCACTGGCGTCCTGTAAAAAGGGGAGAGGAAAACAGAGGTGCAGAGTAATCTCAGTGAGCATAAGAAGTGCCCGGTAAGGTAACTCAGAGGAGAACCAGCCCAAGAGCCTCGGCAGGAAGCCCCAGCAGGAGCATCCCGGCAAACAGGCTCCAGTGCCTCAAGCCCTCCTCCAAGGTGAGAGGCATGAGGTGGCTTTCCAAGCACTGCAGCAAGCAGTATTGCCAGCTCCGTGAGGTGGCTTTCCAAGCCCTGCAGCAAGCAGTATTACCAGCTCCGTCGCACAGAGAGAAAATTAACCTGCGTGCTCTCCTGGCGGCCCTACCCGCACCAACCTGCCGCCTGTCACCCCGCATCCTGGCAGGCAGGAGGCAGCAGCTGGGGCAGCCGGCGGTACTCGCTGTCTGACAGCACCCTCTCCAGAGGCCTGGTATTATTACAGCCCGCCCCCCTTTCCCATGATCTGAATTAACTTGTTGTGACTGTGTGACAGCTCTGGCGACTGCCCGCGCCGATGCAAGAAGCAGGGGTCAGATGCTGCCGCATGCACGGGCTGTCACCCACCGTGCCACCAACACCAGACAAAACCTTGTCAAGGGAGAAAAACCCCTCCAGAGGCAGAGGTAAGCCGCGCAAGTCGTGGCACAGCTTGTGAGGGTTTTGTTCAGCTAAGGACACTCTGCTCTGGCAGGAGCTGGGTGCCGGCGGCACCCACAGGCACAGGCGGAGAGAAATGTGCGGGCAAACAGCCTGGGATGCAGGAGCACAGGCAGGAGGGAAGCTGGCAGGGAAGCAGCTCGCTGTCAGCAGTCTCATGATAAAAGGGGCAAAGAAAACTAATTTCCTATCCTCCCCGCAAGTCTACATCAGAAGAGGAAAAAAAAATAAAGGGAAGAAAGTGGGTGAGAGGAAAACCATGTCCTTCTGCTTGGAAGTTATGTTCCGGATATGCCCAGAAATGAAAGAAAGTAAAGCGCCCTATTGAACTCAGCAGCCAGCACCTGCTGCAGCAGACACCTCTGCTCATGGCATGCCTGGAACAGACAGTCAAGTCAAACATTAAAAAAAAAAAAAAAAAAAAAATAAAATTAAAAAAACCCCAAAACTTTGTCTTTCTTCACCTTCATTCATGAGCCCACTTCCTTAACATAAAGCCCACAAGTGACAACACTTGCAAAAAGCTCCTAGAGTACCTCCTGCTCTGGATCTTCTGGATCTTACATGCACTCCAAGGGGAAGAGAGTGGAATGATGAAAAATATCACCATTTGTAGTCCCCTTCTGATTTGATTTATAGAAAGTTTCCACTCTACTTGCTGTCTATACTAAAATACCAAGGCAATGAGTTTACACCCTGTATTATTTGCCACTACAGTACTACATGATGGAGAGGTACAGCTCTTTTTCCTACTCAAATGAAAACTCACAGCTTACCCAGCATGCTTGATCAGGCCACATTGAAGGGCTTACTGGAAACAATATACACTTTGGAAGGCATATTCATTCCAGATACGGTCAGGCTGCTTCATGTGGCTGTCATGACATGGAGAAGCTCTCCCACAGGTTAAATACTTATGTAAGAAGTTACAGCTGCTATACATTACCAGTATAGTACAAAACAGCTGGAATATACTGCTTTGGCCCACTGACTTGGCTAACACAGGGAAAAGCTTATGTTACCCCTATAGGGACAGGCTTAAGACAAGAAGCAAGTTATTTTTCAAATAAAATACTTTTAATGAGCTCTGATAACAAAACTTGACTATGGAAAGGGTTTTAGCACCATCCAGAGTAAATTATATATTGTTTTATATTTTTATCCCATCTTTAATTACAAAATGAGTTTTAGTGGACACTGATGTACATATGTTAAAAAGCTGCCTTTGATGCAATTAATCCAAATAAACTGTAAGTGTTGGGGAAAGCGTATCACTCCAAGACAACTGATCATAAGAGATGGTTGCTGTACCTTTACTCTCAGGCCAGCAATGACCAAACAGCTCCTGGATGGAAATAATTAGTGTTTTTTATATATACTTTAAAATAGTTAAAATTTTGTTTTGGTTTGGTTTTTGAGTACAGAAAAATTGTCTCTAGCTGGCACACATTTTAGACTTTCCAGGAAAAAAAATCTGTTTCAACAGGTTCCTGATCATGTCTCCCACCCTAGATCAAATGAAAGTAGGATGGCACAGTTCTATTTTGCCTTTTTTCTTATTTCTGCAAAGCTCATAAACAAGAGAGCTTTCAAAACCCTATCCTCTAAGAAACACCGAAATGTCATAGTACAAAAAATAAGGACCTTTGTGCTCTTTTTAAAAACTGTATTTAGCAACTAAAGTCTGGTATTTTAGTTACATTAGTGGAAGGTTTTCCTTTCCAGTTAAAATGTAACCAAGCAAACTAACATTAGTGTCCTTTTCCACAAAATCACTTGGAGTAAAATATTATCAGGATAATACTAAAGGCAGTAATACAGGCACATCTAACAGCAACATTTATAAAGCAAAATCCATAGTCAAACTTCCTGAAGGTGTTTTCCTGTTGGAGCTCTATACTTATGTGGTCTACCAGAAAAGAGCTCAAGAGAGCAATACTCCATTACACAGTAAGATATGACCTCAGGCTAATGATTAGCTTTAACTTACGAGGAAAGAAACAGAGAATTAAACTAACATCTGACATCTATTCTTTCACAGAAAGCCCTTGATTTCCAGAGGGACACCTGATGTGCAGCACGCCAGGAGGTCCAGAAGTGGGTAATTCTTTTAACATTTTTGCTTTTTTTCTTTTACTAGGTATGTTTTTCCATAGGCTTAATGAATTGCCATTAACATTTTTGAGTCATCTTTCATACATCGTACATATCCAACAGAAAAAGAAAAATTTTCAAATGACCGCCTCAATCTTTCCAATATCCAGCCTTCCTGTAATGTTTCTTTTTATTTGGAGGGAAAAAATAATCAAAGTTACATCTAGTCCTTAAGATCCTGTAATGAAAACCTTTTAAAGCTCTGTAATATACGCCTATCCATCTGAAAACAAATTGTGATCAAAACCAACACACCAACTTTTTCTGTCAGTGTAACAACGTGAAATAACCAGGATACTCCAGGTCCTTACTAAGCAATTAGATGGTACAGTATGCCCAGTCTATAAGAGAGCTTTAACACACCGTGTTTCATAGGGGCCAGCTTGCAGAATGAGAGGTTCATCTTTTCATCTCTGCTGGCCAGCAGTTGAGGACAACTACACTTCAGATTCAGAAATAAGTTCTCATTTTTACTCTCCAAGGAAATGGCTTCCCTGTCATCAGGAAGTGATCAGTCTTCTAGTTATCATGATCTTTAACTGTCTGCAATCAATAAAATATTCAATTGTTATATAGCCTTAATGCATAATGCTAGTAGTATGAAACCGCTTCTTGATCAGCAACTATCTCCTGTCTACAAGAATTTGCAGATGGAATTATACTTCTTGCTTTTTTCTGTTTGCAACTTTAGGCATTAATGTTAGTTCAAGCAATTTAAAACTGCAGCAAGAATAGTACAGTGCAACACATTGTCAGCTAAAGTATTAGATGTTAGCCTTCTAACAGTGTTGTGAGCTGCTAATGATGACAGTTTAGAATTCAATGAATTAATTTAGAATGAAGTTAGAATACAAATACATTACAAAAGGAGCCAGCCACCTGAAAAAAAAGTTCTTAAAAAATAATATGCCTCTTCTGGATTCCAGTGAGAGGAGTACTACTGAGGTTCTCCAGTTTTGCCTCGTGGTTGGGGCATCCCCCCTAGAACACAACGGCAGCATTCAGCCTGAGGAATGTAGAAGCCAGGTTTCATTTTCATTTCCATTTCATTGCCACTTGCCTGACCAGCCTAGTGGCTTTCTACAATGGAGTGGCTACATCACTGGACAAGTGAAAAGCAGTGGATGTCATCTACCTGGACTTCCGCAAGGCTGTTGACACGGTCCTCCACGATATCCTACTCACCAAGTTGCAGAGATACAAATCTGATGGGTAGACTGCTCTGTGGAAGAGGAATTGGCTGAATGGTGGCATCCAGAGGGTAGTGGTCAACAGTTTGAAGTCCAGATGGAGACCAGTGGCAAGTGGTATCTTTCAGGAGTACATACTGACACCTGTAGTCTTTAACATTTTTATCAACAATATAGACAGCAGGATTGAGTGCTCCATCAGCAAGTTTGTAGATGACACCAAGCTGAGTGCTGCTGTCAATAAGCCAGGACAGGATGTCATCCAGAAGAACCTGGATAAATTGTAGAGGGGCCAAGGTGAACCTCATGAGGTACAACAAGATCAAGTGCAGGGTCTTGCTCCTGGTTTGGAACAATCCACATTATCATTACAGGCTTGGGGATGAGATTTTAGAAAGCAGCCCTGCAGAAAATGACTTGAGGGTGCTGGTGGACAAAAGGCTGGGCATGAGCCAACAGCACACACTTGCAGCCCAGTTTGCCAATTCTGTCCCCAGAGTGGCAAGATGAGAATGGGCCAGAGGCTGGAAGGACACAGTCAGGACAGGTGATCCCGGCTGGACCAGGAGATATTCCATGCCATGGGACACTATGCTTAGCAAGAAAAGCTCAAGGACAGAAGGAAGAAGGGTGACACTGTGGTCATGGTGTTTGCCTTCCCAAGTCAGTGTTAGGTGTGCTGAGGCTTTCCACGGAGGCTCTTCCTGCCCATGGGATGCAGTGAGTGATTTCTTCACTTTACCTGCAAGTGCAGGTTCTGCTGCTCTTGTGAAACTGTCTTCACCCATCAGTCTACTTGCTTTCCCTGTATTTTGTCCTCACCCCACCAGAAAGGGCAGTGAGGAAGCAGCTGGGGCATACGTGGCTGCTGATCAGATTCAGTACACCGCACATACTTTCTTTTCAGTAGAGATTCCTAATAACTATATAAATCACCTAGGAAAAGATAATATAATCATTATGGTACCAAAATATAATTTTACATCTCTTTAACACCCTTGTGGAACTATGAATACCTACCACTTGCTGAAAGTCAAAGCATTTTTTGCAGGATGCTTAATTGGACTCTTTTATTATTTGTTTATTTATTGTTAACTCAAATATGCTAGTATTGTGGATTCGTTGCTGAGAAAATTCATTAATAATGCAAATTCAGTTCTGGGCATTGTATATAGAAAAGGGAAAGCCTGGGCAATTTTTTCTACATTTCATCTTTCTATGTCCTGTGTCAGCTTACATGAAATGTGGAGAAATTACCAAGGGTAATTATTTAACCCAATTTCTAGCAAGATGGAAGCCATCCCACATATCCTATATTCTGTAGGAGGAACTTAGCAAAAGTTCTGCCTTATGCTTCTTCGTCCACATAGTCCTCAGCTTTTGTGTTGCTCCTGTGCATATATATTTAGTAACACAGCTTTCACATCCAAACATGTTTATTTTGCAAATAAATCTGATCCAAAATTGCTTTCTTTATAACTGTCAGATTCACCTCATCCGGGTAGTATTTAACCACAACTTAACTGTTAGGACTGTAAGCTGTAGAATGAACATACTTTAAATGGGATTTGAGGTGTTACTCCCGACCTCTGCAAGTGATGGCATCACTACCTGAACAGTTCCTGCATAGCAAGGACGAGCTGCTGTGCCTCAGCTGCTCATCATGGAGATCTCTCCATGACGGTTTCAGAGAGGGCAGAATGGCACTTGATGCAGAATACAGTTCCTCTTGGTATTACAGGCAGTTGCCTAATGATTTATCCAGCAAATATTCTAAAGATCCTAAAAGACAGCAAGTTAAGATTAGTAGTTCCTTCCCCTGCTTGGCTGCTGGCATTTTTCCACATAGGAAACCTCTGGGTTACCTTTCCCTATTAACTTTTTGATCCTTGAGAGGATGCTTCCCAGGTGCCCTATTAGAAGAACTTCACAAGATTTCTGCTGCTCTTCTTTCACCAGGTGTTTAATTTTATTTAGGGAAGGGCAATCTCACCTAGAGTTAATTCTCTGTTACCACACAGAGCCTAAACTTGAAAGCTGCTGACAGAGTGCCCACTGGGGTGTTACCTGGACCCTCATTCTTTTTCAGAGTGTTTACAGTATGAGTATTTTTTATGGTAATGTGTAACAACTATCTTGCAATCTGCATTAACTTAATCAATAAGGCAGTAATTCATATTCAGGTTCATTTGGTAATTGCACTTGGCCACATGTGGTTTTATGTTCATATACTATGTAACAATTAGAAAATATATAAACATGTAAAAATAATAGTTTTGACTAGTGACTCATAGCTAAAGACTCCTAAACATCTATGTTTCGTTGGTTTATGCTACAAGCTTAAATATTTCAGGGTTCCTATTAATTATATTCTCTAGATTTACATCAGCCTGGAGCTTTATGGTCAACCTCTGAATGTCAAAACTCACACTAAATGTCATTCAGAATCTGGCCTTAATGAAATGCATTTCAGCAAATGAGGCTGAGATAGGCTATGCAAATTTTAGAACATTAAAGGAAAGCAGACCCTTGTAAGAGAGTAATTGTTACACCATTACATGCTAGCACAAAGAAGTACTAGCACGGATTATGTAAATTAACTTTTTTTAATAAACAGATATAGAAAAAGACTGCAGTATCCAAATGAACTTAAAATGTTGTAGCATACTATTTGAGGCTCAGTAAATACCGGTACAGTCTTATTACAGTTAAATAAATAGTTAAACTATTCCAGTTTGTCTTTCATGTTTGTGAAATCGATCTTTTCTGCCTTCCAAAAACAAGAAGAAAAGCTGAAAATAATGCACACACACATACATGTACAACTCCTACTTGGAAATAGAGATATATATATTCTGGAATTACCTTCATACCTGTACAATGTATTCAACTTTCTACCACTTTGAGATACAAGAGAGGAAAAAGCTCCCTAACATATGTCAGTACATCCTTTACAAAAAGAAGATAGCAGAGTCCATCTCTTTTTTCATAGTAAAAGATCGCATATTTCCGTAACCTTACACTGATATTTTTGAAGCTGTATACCACAAACTACTGCAAAGTTCACTTTTCTCCTGTGTTTATACTCTTCTATGTGTACAAGTCATAAAATATTTACATGAGTTTCCTCTCTTTTGGTTCTGTAAAGCAGAATAAAGCTATACCATAATTTTCTTTCTTCTCAAAGCATGTATGTGTACATGTGAACAAATATATGAGGCAGGCTAATTAATTTACTTGGCATCATCTAGTTGGTAAGTTAAGGGACCTTCTCATTACATCTTGATAATGTCTGCAATTTTCCGATACCAAATGCTACTTCCATCACCTTCCCACTGCTTCTCTTCTCTTCTATTTCTGTCTACCTCTCTCTTTTGGTTTTTGACAGCTTCTAACCATCTCCTGTTGCACACTGGCTGAGAAAGCTCTCTCAAGTCCCAAGTGTAAATCAATAAGTTATAGTGATTCATAAAAATAAGACTGCCATCATTATTGTTCAATTATTGCAGGGTCTGTGGAAAGATTCTTCAAGAGCTGGAGGTTCCTTCGCTAATATTTATAATCTGCATTGAACAGTGCTAATGAATGAGTGGGTGTGCATTAGGCTGAAATGCCGTGGTATTTGATTTATACCACGTCCAGGTCTGATTGTTAATGTTAAATCCATTAAAGTGTCTCTTAGATCTGCCTTAATGTACTTCCCTGCATACAATAGAGCTTAAACATTCCCATTTACTTAGCTTTTCATTATTGGTCGAATATTTGTCTTTATCACATCATCCTATGATACATTAGACTTGGGATATTATGAAAAATGGCACTTTAATAAAGGTTGACTTGTCAAAAGCCAGTATCTTAAAAGTTATCAGCATGTTTGGTAAAAAATAACCACCTGATACTAAAAATGTAAGAAGAAAAATATTCAACCTTAGTTCATAAAATCAAAATGCTCCTGGAAGAAATCCACATTTCATCTTGGGGGAAAGAAATTCACAATCCTTTGGAAAGATAAAAGATACTGTGCTTACCTAAGTTGTCACCTTTAGAGTGTCTCCAAGGGGGAAATTCTTTTCTCCGTGTCAAAATTGCTTTCCCCTGATTAAAAGCCATTAGACAATAGTATAAGTACATAAAAACAGGGTAGGGCTAAGGCAGAGGAAATCATCAACTACCAGCTCAGGTCAGGCATTTCACTACCATTTGCAAAGGCCATTGAGTATTACATACACAGAGTGACTACAGAATTTCTTATCTACAAGAGCTTTCCATTGGCAGTACTTACAAACTCAGCCCAAGACTGCCAAGTCAGCCTGAGGTGTATTTCTGATGCTGCTTCCATGCAGCATTTTTTTTTCTTACATGAATGTTTCTCTTGTTGACTATAATCAGAGAGGGGTTTTCTGTCACTATTTAGTTATTATTTTCAACATATTTTTCTGAAGGAGTAAGCCAAAATCAGAGCCTTGTAGGCTTGATTTTATCTTAAGAGGAGTGATTGGTAATTTAATAGAATGCAGTTCATTTACAAGTAAGAAGTGCTTCTTTTCTGATGCAGGAGACATTAAACAACATGGTTTTTTTCCTCACATCCACATAGTTCTTCTAGCCAAATATTTAACTCTCAAAATTCTCAAGCCAGCAGCCCCATCCTTCTTCACTCTTCTGAATCATCCTTCGGTCATGCTGATATTCTAGCCCTTTCCTCCCACCCCTGCATTTTCTTGCCTAAACTGGTATACAAGAGGGCATCTCCATCCAGATTCCAAATACAAATAGCTTTGTCTAGGCTTTTGTTTGTGTAGGAATACATTAGTAGCTGCCTGCCACATGCATTAAATGACAGTCAACAGCTTAATTTAGAAGTCTCAGTACTGTCATTGTTGTGCTGTGCATCTTAGAGTGAGATTCAGAGTTGTGCCCAATGCAAAATCCAGCAATGCAAAATCACTAGAAGTACACCTCCATCAGCTCCCTGAGGAATTTTTCTCACTATGGGTATTACACAAACAACCTGTGGTATATAGAACAATATAGCTATAGGAGCTTACCTCTGAAAGTAGGGTTGGGCACTCGACCAAACCTGGTCTGTGGTCAAAGGGCAGATCCTGTGCCTCAGAAAAGACAATTCTCACAGCTGCCCCCAAAAGGCAGTGCAAGTCACAGTGCTCCCTAGCAGTTCCCTGGAGTGGTTTTGACATTGCCCTTCACTCAGAGCTCTGCCCAGAAATACAATGTAGATCCCAGCGTATAAATTGCTGCAAATTATTTCAACATACTTCTTAAAGTTACAACAACAAACATCCCATGTTACGATGTCAGTTATATAGTCATGCAGGTAATGACTGCAGTTGTAATTTTGTATTGGCCTTTCCAAAGTTTCCTTGTTTTGTACTCTTATATTCTGGTCCCTTTGGAGCTTAAAACCTGAACTCAATTTTTTTCAAATAGCAGGGGCAGCCTGGGTCTTTTTACTGGTGTTACACTAGGCTAGGGCAACTGGGAAATATGTGAGTTTACACTGACAAGAACCTTTGTTTAGATTCAAGCCCAGTTCTTCCTAAGATTAACAGGATTTTCCTTTAAATCAACACCTTAATGTCTACTGGAAACACTTAAAAGGCTGTGAAATTATTTTGTCTTTCTCGATATACAGACACTTGCTATCTTTACAGTCTGTTTCTTTCCCTAGGCCTTACAAAATGTTGCCTTCCTTTGCGAGAGCATTTGCTTTCTCAAGGTGGAACAGGCTTTGTTGGCTCCCAGAACTTGAAGCCAAAAAGAATTTGTAAGTGATACGGGCTCACTACAGAAGAGGCTACTTGTAGATGAATGTTGGCTCTCAATACCACCATGGATCCTGCTGCAATCTATCTCCCAGATAAGACTCCAAATTGTGCAAAATGTTGCAGTGTCTGCTTAGTGGCAATTTAGCAACTAGACAGCATTGATAAGAAGTGAATGTAGATCACTGAATATCAGTTCTGGTCACAGAAATGCTATGTGTTAGACTCTGAAAATGTCAGAAAATCCCACTGAAACATCACACTGTCTTTAAAAATAACCCTGAGACCTGCTGGTATATTTTTCTTTTGGTTCACTTCTTTGGTAGAGGTTACAGAAATATTTATCACATAAACCAAGTAACATAGCTGGCTAGCAGAGCAGGCACAAAAATCTGCAAACACATTGCAATGTTTGGTTATTTTTAATTTCTCTTGCCATTCTGATTCTGAAAAAAATCATCAAGAATAACATACAGAAAAAGTAAAAAATAAATACTTAATCTCTTCCTGTGTTCCAGGACAGGTAATAAATAATTTGGGTTTTTTGTTTTGTTACAACAAGAGATATTTTTTTGTACCAGTTCGAGTTAAGAGGGTGGTTAAAAGGAAATAAAATGCTACACTGAAACCATAGTAGGTGCTGACATCCTTAAAGACACTTTTAGCAGAGGACCTGAAAGAGAATGGACTTTGGGGAGAAAAGGAGAAAAAACAAAACACTTTCTCGCTGCTAGGTCTGATGATTGACCTCCTGCATCTTGCTGTTCAGTCATTAGCACAGAAATTTCACACCAAAGGTGCCAAGGAATTTTAGTGTTTCCAAGGCATATTTATGTCTAGGTCACCTTGCCCCAAAAGCCAGATCACCCTTAGAGTAATTAAGCAGCCATTAAATTGCATGGTCACCCCATCTTGCTCATACTTCCTGTATTATCTGCCCATGGGCATTAGCACAGGAAATCCTCCACTAACCAGACCCAGAAATTCTGGAGTTTCCACAATCCCATCTTAATTCCCTAATTGCCAGTATTAAAATTACTACTTTGCCTGTTAAAAAATAGAGGTGTCTCCATACATCCACTTTCAGACAAACCACGAGCCTATGACTGGTAAAAGAAAATTCGTTAATATCTTTTTACAAAATTGGTGACAGCATTTCCTAAACAAACAAAACCTTTATGAAATTAATTTCTTCTTATTACTAACAGCAATTCAGATCTATTTGCAGTAATGTGAATGGAGAAAAGCCAAAGAACAGATGACAATTCATAAAATCTGAGACAAAGCAAGGTATAAAACTTGAGCAATGCTGTCACCCTCATAGAAAATCACTCTGAGGGAATGCCAAGGTTCAAAGCAGTGGAGGAAACTTTCTATGACAAGTTACCTTGCCCAGAATTAACTTGCACAGAGAACAGTATTTGGCTTTCCATGTGCTAATTTGCAGTTATCAATCTGCTGCTCCCACCTAGTGTGCCTCTAGAAGGTCCTTTAGCATCATGTGCATAAACATGCTAGTGCTTTTGCATCTGGGATGTGCTTAAAAAAGTGAATTAGCTTTCTGCTAGGTATGCACTCTCTATCTGAACAGACATCTGCCCTCTCTTGGCTCCATCTGGTTTCCAATGAAGGTAACAGTTTTTCCATTTATTTTAGTGGTAGGCAGACCAGAATTTTAATTATCTTTATAGAGCAAAGAAAACATTTGGGACTGTTGAGTACCAGGGGCACCTCCCACTTCTGTGTGCCCTAGAACTCCCACTATAGTATATCACCACTGTTTGTGTTCCCACAAGGTAAAATTTTGCATAGCAAAGTAGGTTTCTTGGCTTGGTACCACTGTGCACCTTAAGGGTTTGGACACAACCCAGAGTTAAGGACTTTACTAAAACAGTACTATAGATTAGAAAAAACACGCCAGCAAATTGTCCCATTAAGATGCATGATACATTCTGGAGGCCCAGATTTCACTGATAAACATGCTTATTTTTATTGAATAAAATTTATAATTCATCATTGAGTAATGAGAAGGAATGGTCAACTTACACAAAGTTTTTTGCGCTTCTCAGTCTGAAAAGGAAGAAACCTGGCGATTCATTTATTAAAGAGCAAAATCAAACTTAGAGGACAAACCAGAGTTGAAGAAATAAATAGACTGTGACAGTATGAAGGATCTATCATGTTTAAAAAGACACAGATCTTTTGGAAAAAAAAATTCTTTTCCTAGTCATATATTTCTATTGTGCAGCAGGCTTTAAAGACAAAAAAAGGAACCCTAAACATAATCCTTTCTCACCAGACACCACATGGTGATAAAAGTTTAGAAATCAAATCCTGATGGAGGGAATGGCTGGCAAAGGATAACTGCTTAATAGAGAATGATGTTCTTCAGACACTTCTCAGTAAAGAAAAGCAGGACCTGACCCAACCTTTCCTATCATGCACTTGCCAGTAAACCAGCAAGTTCCTGAAAAGCTGGCTTTCTTTTGCTGAATTCAACCCCACAGGTCAAACAGCTTCCAAGGAAAACTCAATCCTAAACATGCAAAGGGACGTAGTCATGTGAAGTCAATGGGAATAATACAAGTATGTAAATATATACACCATTAAGTCCCTCACACTAGTGCCTCATATAGTACTATTTATGTTTTATCATATACCTTGAGTTTTACAGACATTAGCCACATAACTTTATAAGAAAAACAGTAGTTCATGACCAAAAGTAATTTCTGGTTATATACACAGCCATTTTGCTTGCAGCAGTATTTTTATCAATGTTGTGCAACTGTCCTTAATCACTGCTTTAATAATTTAGTATGTTGTCCATTAGATTGGAGAAATATTCATTAAAATTGTCTACAAGGGTTATATTCAAGTGTGAAAAATAGATCTGAATTTACATTCCCTGTGTGTTTGTTTCTTGTACATCATCTAACAAATAGACCTAGCTCTACCCTCCATTATGTTTTATCTTGGTGTAATTCAGATAATTTAATTAGCTAATCTAATATCTGTTAGCATGTGTATAACGTTAAACATTCATTTCTCCTGAGAGGTACAGGATGAATTTGGACAAGACTCACTGAAACTGTAGGGCTCAAGGGACATGTAGGATCATACCTGCAAAAATGTAGAGATTTCTTGTTCCTGGTAGGTTTCTATATCCAAATGGTTTCAGTTAAAGTTGTCGATTTAAACATCTTTATGGCCTGGGGCCACATCAGCTGCATGAACATGCAAATTTTCACTAACATCAATTAAGCTGTCTTAGCCTACTGCCTGTAAAACCTGTCGCAATTACTTCTTTTAAATATGCATAATGAAATAAACTATACACATGCATACTTATACACACACAAAGACTTGATGGCATACATTAGCATGAATCAAACATTCATAGAATCATAGAATCTGCCGAGTTGGAAGGGACCCATCAGGATCATCAAGTCCAACTCCTGTCACTGTGTAGGGCACCCCCAGAATCACACCAGGTGCCTGAGAGCATCATCCAAACACTTCTTGGACTCAGGCAGGTTCAGTGCCATAACTGCTTCCCTGGGGAGCCTGTTCCACTACTCAACCACACTCTAGGTGAAAAAATTTTTCCTTATATCTAACCTAAACTTAGCCCAGCACATCTTCCAAACATAACCACAGGTCCTATCATCAGAGGGAAGAGGTCAGTGCCTGCTCCTCCTCCTTCCCCAGTGAGGAAGCAGTAATGAGGTCTCCCCTCAGCCTCCTCTCCTCCAGACTGAACAGTCCAAGAGCTTTTAATCACACCTCATATGGCCTTCCCTCTAAAGCTTTCAACAGCCTTGTAGCCCTCCTCTGGACACTCTCTAGAAGTTCTATGTTCTTTCTGTACTGTGGCACCCAGAACTGCACATGCTACTCAAGATGGGGCTGCACCAGTGCAGAGTAAAGGGGGACAATCACTTCCCTTGACCCCCTGGCAATGCTGTGCTTGATGCACCCCAGGACTCAGTTGCTCCTCCTGACTGCCAGGGCACCTTGCTGGCTCATGTTCAACTTGCCATGGACCAGAACCCCCAGACCCTTTCTGCAGCCTCTCGCTCCCCAGGGTGTATGAATATCCAGAGTTACCGTGTCCCAGGCGCAAGATCCCACGCTTTTCCTTCTTAAACTTCATACAAATGGCAATTGCCCAGCACTCTGATCTGTCCAGATCCCCCTGCAGGGCCTCTCTGCCCTCAGGAGTGTCAACTGCTCCCCCTACTTTGGTGTCATCTGCAAACTCAATAGGTAAGCCTTCAAGTACTGTGTCTAAGTCATTTATTACTATATTAATTCATATATTAAAAAGAACTGGCCTTAAAATGGATCCCTGTGGCACCCCACTAGTGAGTGGTTGCCAGCCTGATGTGACCCCATTTACTACGACCCTTTGTCACCCATTGCATTATGTGCTTGTCCAGCTGGCTGCTGGACATCTTATTTAGAAGGATAGTGTGAGAGACAGTATAAAAGGCCTTCCTGAAATCCAGAAAGATTACACCATCTGGCTTCTCTTGGTGGGTTACCTTGTCACAGAAAGAAACCAAGTTAGTTAATTAGGACCTTCCCCTTGCGGCCCCATGTTGGCTGGGACCCATGACTGTGTTGTTTTTTAGGTGCCTTTCAATAGCTCCCAGAATAATCTTCTCCACCATCTTACCACTATTGTGTATCCTAAATGTCAAAATCACATGCATAATTATAGATACTTTATAGTTAAAAAAGTATTTCAAAAACCAACCCTGAGAGTTTGCATATGTATCTGTATACATACTGCAGACAGCATGCACATGTGTATAGATATATACATAGGTGGATATGTCTAAATATGGATTTATGTGCCTACCATATAAAATTACTTTTAATACTTTTAATGGCCTATGATATGCAGTATGCATATGAGACACAGGACTGACATAAACAGATGACAGTGAGATTTAACTTTTAAAAGTTTCATCTGTGACTAATATTGCATCCAAAATGATAACAGTTTGAATGATCCATTTATCTAGTGAAGTTATTGGCAAGTCTATTCACATAGCAGCGTATTTCAAGAAAATAATGCAGAGAATTTGCAGTGAGATGACCCCAAACTTGCAGAGAAACTTCTGCTCCCAGGACTGTATCATCCTCCCAGCCATACCATCATTTTTCACAGTATGCCATAGATATTGCAGGTGCTTTGAATACATCCTACATTAAGCAACAAAAAAGAAAACAGATGTCATTAACTTCCAGTTGACCATGAATTTGAAGCAAAATGCTGAAACCATAAGATGCTTCTGGATGCCTGTAGTATATGAGAGAAGTCTGACAGGCAACCTCTGCAACTGCCAGGCCCCCAGAGCAACCAAGTAGAAAATAAAAGTGCTCCCAAACACGTTTAAAATGATTCATCTCACTGTTTCACTTTGAAATGAGGAACAAAAATGGAAGCATTCCTATTCCCTATTGAAAGTAATCACAGTTTTATATCCCTCAGTATTTACATAGAGAGAGCTGTTTATTTAGAATCCTTGGTGATAATATCATGGCAAGCTCATAACTTATTATATATTCTCTTTTCATTTTGTCTTTTTTGGGGTGAGAATTATGTATATTTTATGATAACCCAAAATGACTTATACATAAAAAATACAGACTTTAAAGATAAAAAGGATTAGTAGCAGGTAATGCATTTTCCATGAGTGGCTATAGGGCTCTCAGTTCCAGAATGTACAGGCTGCATACAAATGAATTGATAAAAGTCTGAGGCTGCGGATGGGTAGAAAGGCTCATGCTTTGCTGGAGATGATTCTTAAAGTTACAATAAATCAGACAGACAGTGTCGGCCTTTGAGGATAAACCTGTGATGGCTTGTTGTGCCTCTTTGAATCGCCTCAGAGGCCCAGGGACTAAAAAGTGCCTAGATGTCACATTAAATCTACCGGGAGGATGGAGCACTTCAAAGAGGAACGCAATCAGATCTGATGGAAAATACATTTTCTGAAAGCTACTGACAAAAAAGTAATCTTTGATGTGGATGTTGAATAACAATTGATATTGTCTTTCCTGACATTTTTCATTATTGCTGTCTTATACAGCCTACTTCATGTATTAAAGCAATATTAACTGTTTGACAGGGACAAATCCTCAAACTATCACATAAGCAATTGTTTCTGAATTGTCTTAGCCCACTGCCTGTAAAACCTGTCCCAATAACTGCTTTTAAATATGATGGTATACTCTTTTCCTTGACTAGCTAGACAGTGTCTGAGCCTTGGCATAATACAATAGAGTCTAGGGGATATTAAAAATGGTTAGGTGGTTATGAGGTGTCATTTGTTTATAAGCAAGGTACAGCAGTGTTTTCTGAAGGTGACTTTTAATGAGAGAGGTCTATAAAAAGTTAGTCCTTATTATTCCCAATCTACAATACACATTTATAGCAAGTATATCTACCCCAGAAATTTCAAATCTTCTGCAGTTCTTGCAGCTTAAAAGAAGAAAAAAGAAACATACAGGAGATATTTGATATTTATGCAGAGAAATAAAGCAATCTGCTGCAGTGCAAAATGCTATAAAATATACTGTAGGTGAATCCCAGTTGTTACTGGAGAAAAACTCAAGCAGATCTAGAAGCTACATGTAATTTCAAAGGGCTGGATCCCTCCTGAGGTTTGATGTCTTAAACCCCTACTACACCAATGTCCTGCTTCACCAAAGATTTTGATGAATCCAGAGGCACCGATTCTTAGATGACCTTGAGACAGTAGGTGGAAGGGCTCCTGTGGCTATACTGAAGCTGCTATACAAGGGTTAACTGCATTAGCACCAAGGAAAGGCACATGTACAGAAAATCCAAGTCCAAGAGTAGACTGCAACAATGAGAAATATACTGCTCTCAAGCTGTCACAAGTTACTGGTATTTCTGTTGCACTATAAAACAGTGAAACTGTGGCTGTCCCCACTTACTTCCTATTCCTGTCACAGCCTTCAGTTTTTTACACTCCTGGAATGTGCTTTAACCACCTTTTTGCCCCTTACCAGGACTACTATTAACAACATCACCATTAGGAGCATGCTGCATTCACTGGTGTCAGACAATTGCTCCCTTTAATGGAAGAGTCTATTGATAACGTTTTCTGTGGAGTCCCTTCCCTGGGAAAATGTTTAATATTGTACAGTGGTTGTATATCATGAGCTGAGAAAAGTTCTCTTAAGAGACCCCATAAAGTAGTGGAGAAAGCATCCCTAGCAGAGTAAGCAGCATCACTAACTGTACAGTGTGCAGATGTAACATGTTAGGTATTTTCATTAAGCAGCAGAAGAGTCTGAAAGAAAGCACTTGGCTACATCTCTGTTACACAGAAACACACCTCTGTTGCCCTCCAAGAGGAAGGAAAATTTGTCATTTGCCACTTCTGTATGGCTTTGCCCCCACCTGTGTGTGCTCTGGGAGGCAGTCAGCCCCTGAGGACAAGGACAAGTCGTGCTGCCACTAACATTTCTGCCAAACCCAGTTCATATGTACTAGTGCCAGGCTGCCAGTTTCCCTACACAACCAAGTGTTCAGAAATACTTTTCTGCCCAGAAGGCAATTACTGTCTTCTCATAAGGCAGAGACAATGAAGCCTTCCCTTGGATGATTTGCAAGTGATAAATGACTCATCCACATCCTCCAAAAAAAAAGAAATCAGAAAGAAAAAAAGACATCAGCAACATCCTCGGCAGCTTCAAAGGTTATTCTTTCTTATCCCCCAACCCTGGCTGCTGCTTTATTATTTCAGAGCTGGCTAAGGCCAAATACATACTGTATATACTACAGTCTAAAGTTCACACTGGCCCCTTAGGACTCCAGCTCCTTGACACTTCAACCCCATTTCCACCAGGGGGGATTTATTTATTTCGTGCTCTCCATCGCTGTGTCCCTGGTGGGAACTCATCCATTCCCAGGTTTCCCAACACCTTTCTTCTGAGTTACTGAGATGAGGCTGCTTGGCCAGCTGAAACTTCTTTGAAGTCTGGGAATATTTCAGATGTCAAGTCATGAGATTTCCTCTCTCTTTTAGACTGCAACCTGTGCTTGTAAAAATCTGTGAACTACGAAACTAAAATGCTATACACAGGAAACTGCTGGCACTGATTTTTGTAGACCTACAGCAAATGAAGGGCAAAATCACAGGAATTACCACAGTGCATCCTCTGTGGAAATATTAAAAGGATTATGTTTCGTGAGGGTGGGGAAATAAGGATCCATTAGCTGGCAAAAGATATGCAAAAAGCTTTTAGTGCTGTTGTTACACCACTAAGGTCAAACCTCGGTGAGATCCTCTCTCTGCACAGGCCATGGTTTGAGAAGAAAGGAAGTATGGTTTGCACCACACCAGAAACATTGCATCCACATGGTGAAAGTAGCCAGCCACTCAACTCAAGCCACTGCTTCGCTTCTGCCCGAAGTTTTCTGATGGGTTTATATTATGCATGCAGGCTTCATGACAGATACACCATCGCCTGTCTTCCTAGAGCCAGCAAAGATTTTATTCCAAGCACTCTCACTTTGACTCTAACACTCCCTTACACGACTTGTGCCACTGCTTGGTCTAGCGGGGGTGTCACTGAGCGGAGGTCGGGTTTTCAACACGGGGCAGATACCACTTCCCTTGATGGTTTGGGGCTTAATTACATAAATCGCAAAGATAAAGTGTGCAGCTGCTATGTTCAACAAATCAAAGAGCGATCAGCAGGTCAGTGTGTGAAAGAAATGCAGTTACATTGTTGAGAACAAAGCATCTGTGAAACAGCTGAATGTCACAGGGAGCAGCAAGAGCAACTGCCTGGGGCTCCAGGATGACCATGACTTTCCAAACCGAGGCGGGGCAGCAGTGAAAGGCTGTCACTTGGTATGCAAGGGCAAGAGAGAGGGGAAGGGGCCAAGTCATGACACCTTCCCATGGTTTTCATAGGGACAGGATTGCTGCAGAAGCAACCAAGTTGCTGCTGCCGGGTAGCCTAAGTCCAACGTGGTATCAGTAGAGCAAGTAACACAATTCATCCCACATCCCTTCGGAAGCCACTCAACTACAGATGACTGTTTTTGCATACACAAAGCAAAGGCTGACCATAACACTTCATATATAGGCTTTGAATCACAGGTGCCAGAAAGAACGAGTCCAAATTCACCACTTAATTTTGCTCATGCCCCTCTGCAGCCTCTGCACACCAACCTGGCCTTACAGATTCATGGCTTTCCTAAGCAGAGCTGTGAAAGGATGCAGATTGCTCCGTAATTACTCAGATAACTTACAGAGGCCTGTGCTACTCAATGTCCAATTTATAACCAATCAACAACAAGCAGCTCCACATACAATAACAGCTGATTCTGTATGGCTCCTGGCTCTTAGAAGTTACATCCCTGCAGGGATATAAACAAGACAGTTCTATAAAGCTGTGGGGGTAAAAAGAATCATCAAGGTCTCCATTTCTAAAAGCAGGTAGAATTGAAAGGAAAGGCTTAGCAGATGGTGTGTGGTACAAAGTCAAACCTTTCCTAACTATGGTAATTTTTTTCACCTCTCTGGGTAATGCATGCGTCAGGGTTATCTACATAAACTCAGCTATGATTTTCAATATTTTGCCTCAAGACCATTAAACTGATACCTATTAAAACTA
Organism: Heliangelus exortis; assembly: GCF_036169615.1. Lineage (NCBI taxonomy): Eukaryota > Metazoa > Chordata > Aves > Apodiformes > Trochilidae > Heliangelus > Heliangelus exortis. Next base: position 36,299,226 of record NC_092454.1, read on the forward strand.
AGAAGTTTTTTAGCAACTGTCTTATGAGCATATAATTCTACCTTTGAACAGATAAGCACTTACAGGTATTACAGGTATGCAGGCATGTAGAATTTGTGTGTCAGCAAGTACTTCAAGCCTAAAATTCTGCATATCCCATTTCTTTTTAAACTATACTGATTTGCAGAGCTACTACAGGAGCCCAAGAATATCACCTTTACATGGGTTAGACCAGGACATCATAGATCAGTATTCTAGAGATTCTGTTTCCTTTTTCATCACTAACATTTCATACTCTGGCATCTTTTGGGTTTTTTTTTTTTTTTTGTGGGTTTTAGTCATACTGTAAATACAACCCTTTGTGCAATTAGCAGTTGATTAATTACAGAGTAATCAATCCACTACCTGAATATGTTGTGTTGAATCCAGCCTGATGCCAAGCATGTCACAGCTGCTCCCTCACTGCCCTCTCTGGTGGGGTGAGGACAAAATACAGGGAAAGCAAGTAGACTGATGAGTGAAAACAGTTTCACAGGAGCAGCAGAACCTACACTTGCAGGTAAAGTGAAGAAATCACTCATTGCATCCCATGGGCAGGAAGAGGATCAGCCACTCTGTGGAAAGCCTCAGCACACCTAATACTGACTTGGGAAGGCAAACACCATGACCACAGTGTCACCCTTCCTCCTTCTGTCCTTGAGCTTTTCTTGCTAAGCATAGTGTCCCATGGCATGGGATATCTCCTGGTCTAGCCATGATCAGCTGTCCCGACTGTGCCCTCCCAGCCTCTGGCCCATCCTCAGTGCTTCACTCTGAGAGCCAGGGGTGTAAGGAATAGAGCCCTCCTGGTCACTGGTCAAGCACCATTCACAAACAGCCAAAACATTGGTGTATTATCAGAACTGTTTTCAGCACGGATCCAAAACACAGCACTTCATGGGCTACTTCAAAGAAAATGAACTCCATCCCAGCCAGAGCCTGTACAATGAAATGGAAATCAAATTGAAAATGAAACAGGGGCTTTACATTCCTCAGGCTGAATGCTGCAGTCATGTTTTAGGGGGGATGCTCCAGCCCACAGGCAAAAGTGGAGAACGAGAACCTTAGTAATATTATTCTTCTCACTGGCATCCAGAAGAGGCATATGCTTTTATACTCTCCCCAGAGACTAAGGCACACATTTCTCCATTGCTGACACCTTTGAATGGCTGTTCTCCCCAGCAGATTTTCTTGATGACATTGTTTTCCCCATATGCCCTTTCTCCTAATTGATATCTCTTCAGGGAATATTCTGACTGCCTGAGACAGTCTCCACAAAACTCAAATTTGAAGCCTCCAGTGCCAATCTGAGTGAGCTACAGAAGCTGCTAGGTACAAAAAGCTGGTTTTTTTCTCCTCTTGGGGCGGACTGACTTGAGACTTGTGCCCCAGCCACATCTGTCAGCTGTGGGAATGTAAGGCCCAGCTTTAATTTTTTATTTCAGATTCATGTAGATGGATCTTCTGCCCTGTAATTAATTTGCTGCTAATTACACAATTACTCTCATTTATAGTATCATTTAAAAATGAATTGATGTTAGCTCAGTCTAATTTGCAAAATAAATTAAGGAAATCGTTACTGGATTTGAAATAAAATAAATCAGCCCCTCCATTCTTTTTGCCTGCATGGTGCCACAGCCAACTGTGGTGCTGCTGGATATTGCCCATGTTCATGTGGACAGTGCTGCTGTCAGGAGCCTCACTCTCATGCAGCAAGAGGAAGATTAGTGGTTGCCTCTGGATGCCTGCCATTTTGCTTTTTCTGGTCTCCCGTTTAAGCTGCCCACTTTGGTCTTGCTCATTATGAAGATTTATACCATCATCTAGTGGAACTCCCCTTTAACTGCAACCCATTAATTCAGTTCTAAGTCTGTATTTCACATGCAGGCTGAGATGGAGAAAGTAGGCAATGAGGTTCTTGAATTCAGATTATAGGAGGATTTTTGACATCTCCCAGAGCAAGAAAATTTGCCATAACCACTGTAATTAAAATCTTGCTCAATATTTGCCTAGTGTCACATTAATTCCATGTAATGCTGCTGCTTCTCTCCCCCATGCTACCCAACCCTCAGTGTTATTTTTCAGGCTCTACAGATGTGACTGCAGCAGCAGAAACAGCTAAGTTGTATTATACAGAGACGAAAAAAATCTTAATTAGAAAAAAGCACCTTATAAACCAAGAGAATAAGCATGTATCCTCTGCTCTCCACACAGGATGATAAACCATGTCTAAATAAAAAAAAAAGGTATTTCATCCTCATTTCTCATGACAGTGACATAGGCAGCATTTTTTTTTGTCTTGTTACAATCACTCTTGTCTAGTAATACATGCATGCTTTTATTAAGCATAGAAGCGAGTTACAGTGTTCACAGTTAAGTCTCTCCACTCTGCCAAATAGCATCAAAGATCTTTCCTTGCTTAATCCAGAAGTCCCTCCAGACATCTTTCAAATGTATTTATTGTTCTTAATCCAGAAAAAAAGATGGGGAATCACCTGCAGTCCCACACTATGTCAAGGCACCCAGAGAAGCTTATCAAAACTCTCTGAAGCAGCAGCAGGAGCACAGAGTCCTTCCCTGCCATAGAGCTAAATAAGGGACTAAAGCAGAAGCAGCAAGGCTTTACTGGAGTACATCAGACAGGAGGAGTATTTCCTGTTCATGTCCTCACACACTGGCTCTTGGCTCTGTATCTGCCCCTGCAGCCTTTGGTTGAATGCCGTGTACACCTCTCACCAAGCCCACGCAACTTGGGAAAAAACTATACACCCCTCCCCGGGCACGGAAGGAGGCACACGTCCTGCTGCCCACAGTAATGTGCATTTCCAATTTAGATTAGGCAGGGACATAAGGAGTAATTAGAGTGATTGTCATAATGCCAGTGACCCTTGAGGTCCCTGTATCCCCTCACACCCAGGGTCTATACCTGCTGTCCCCCTCCTACTTCCATTTTGCGAGTGCACCCAGTGCTAACACCACGACCCCAGAGACAGAAAGGCAACTTCTATTTTTCCTTGGTACACATGATTATTTTTCTGCAAAATGGTTTTTCTCCCTCCTACCAGTAACCATCTCCTGCTGTGAAGAGCCCTTCTGGGGAAAAATCGGTGACCATGCATCAGTGTCATAGATTAGTTTGGTTTTAGTCTGATTTAACAGTAACATAATTTTCCCTGACCAAATGGCTGATGCCTCCCACCCCCCAGGGGCATGATTATACCCCTTCAAGCCCCAGCATACAAATTTCACAACAGTCAAAGACAATGTAAAGGAGGACAGTAATCGAGTAAAACAGCACTTGTTTTATAATAAAGTGTACTACACAGATACAGTGCAGCTGTTTCATTTCATCTGAAGCCTGTGCAGTCCATATTAATAGTTAATTTAGCCTGCTTTTAAATCGCAGCAAGCTGAACAACAAAAAGGCGTGACCTGTCTTTCCTGAAGGAGCAGAGTCACGTTCCTCTCCAACTTCTCCATGTGACAGAGCAGTGCTACAATTACAGCACAATAATTTGCTTGTTATTCAAGTCAGGCATTAGTTCCTAGTAATGGGGTGCTTGGTGGCGAGATGGATTTCCTTGTTAGGAGCTAAGCACAGGATTAACTGAATTCTCCATGGAGAAATCTTGATTTGTTCAAGGTCTTTCATGTTTTCTACAGAGAAGGGATTATGTCTACTTAAAGAGGGGGCTTGCTTAAAAAGCTACAAAGTATAAGAAAAGGATTTAGGGCAGTCGGGCCTGTGGTTAAGTAGCTGAGTGGTAGAGGGAGTTTTAGAGCAAAGGATTATTTAAAGCCATAAAGTTCAAAAAATAATTGGTTTAGCACTACTGGGTCAATGCAGGGTAACATGCTGGAAAGGCAGTTAAGCATAAGCTAATATTCATTTTACTTTGGCTAATTACTGCAAGCATTCAGAGTAGAGGGTGAAAGAAGAAATGTTCTAGCTCTTTCCTTTGGGGTCCAACCATACAGCATGTTTCTGCACTCCTTTGCTTTTCTACATATATCTGTTGTGACATATATTACCAGCCCAGTGCAAGAATCACTGAGGGCTCTTTTTAAAGCTCTGACATTGTTCATTTAATGAGGCCATGAAGCAGACCATTAAAAGCCCTTCAGAAGAGTTGTAGAAATCGTGGTCCTCCTGCAGTCTCCAATCCTGCCGGCAGCTCCCTTCCTTCTCCCTTCCTCCCCGCCTTCTTTCAAGGCACTGGCAATACTATTAATCCACTTTGACTCCAAGAAGACTCTCATGATCATTAGTGCCCCTGACAATCCTAGGCAGAGACATCCTGCCCTCCAGTTTCTAAAGGGGAATTGCACAGTGCACGGGAACCACAGCGAAAGTCTGCTGGCAAGAAGAGGACTGCACCTCAGTAAAGAGCATCCCTTGGCAGAGAGGGAAGGGGTGAAGGACATATTTCACCCCGTGGTTTCACCTAGGTTTGGTGAACCCAAGTAAAAATAGTGTTCATTAAAGTGGTGGAATATACATTTTCCAGGCAGAAATGCTCTGAGCTCACTAAGGTGGATGGAGCCAGCAATGCAGTTTGTGGTGTTGGAAAGCCATGGAAAGAATCACATCACTTGTAAGTGGGTGTCAGAAGCAGAAACTGGAATGGACTTATGTTTTTCTTGTACAACCCTCGTCTACACACATTCAGTGTGTTGTTCTTGATCCACAGATCAAAAGACACTAACAAATGGGGGAGTTTACACTCGAGTACATACACAAAAAAATAAAAATTAGAAGCCTGCAGATGAATAATGAGGCAAAATTACAGGAGCGAATTCTGGATAATCGCTTGGTTAAGTGACAGTTCAGTGCATGGTGGGGAGACATAATAAATATTAAATATTTGAAAGGCATAAAAACAATAGTAATAAAAGGAGCTAAGTTGTAGCAATGCAAAAGGTATAATGACATGCTTGGAAATAGAATCAAGAAGATATTCAGGCTAAATGTTAGAAAACTTGCTGCGGAAGCAAATAGTCTCCCCAAGTGAAACTACAAAATCAAGTATGCTGGAAAATTAAAACTTTTATAGATACAAGTCTAAGAAATGTACACTAGGGAAGAACCACAAATGTGACAAAGAAATGAATCTTTGTGTCTAATGAGCACAATATTTGTCAAGGTAGATGAAAACCTGGACAAAGTAAATTAAATAATCCATCAAAACACCTATATTGCTTATTGCTGCAGATTCAACTAAACACCTGAAATCCACTGGCATCCATATATTCACACTTGCAGGAGCTCTACAAAGTAAGAGACATTTCCATTTTATTAGTCTCAAATTGAAATGGAGACTTAAAGCTAAACCTCCAGTGAGATCTGGCATTGCTGTGCTCATAGTTACAAACCCATCCTAGCTCAAGTCTTGAACAGAGGATTATGCTTACAAACAAAGTTAACATCTATTTGCCTTTCTTCTACTCTCACTGCAGAAATACTTGCAGTCAGTTGATTATTTTTTTTTTCCTCCACCATGACCAGTAAGTAGATTGGGTTCTTCACAGATTTGCTCTCTGTGTGATTTCATTTCCAAAATCCAGGGAACAGGACATTTGTCTTATGATGGTCCTGGTATTATTCCTGACTCAGTGCAGGTTATCTGTGTTGAACTTTGGAAAAAAACCTCTTCCTCGTTTTATCTTGATCTACTCCACCTTGAAACTGAATATCAGCATTTGCAAACAACTTACTATGACAGGAAACTAATTTATTCATTTTTTTGCAAAGCGCCTTGGATGAAAGGCACTATAAAATTAAAAATATTGGTTTTGTCTTGCAAGATTCATGCTGCTGAATAGGTGAAAAGGTTCCTTTGAATAAAATCTGATGATTTATCTATCTTTTAGTGGCTTTCTTTGTTCCCTGAAGCTACAGATTTAAACTTTTCTAGGCAGGAATTTTTTATAGATGCAGGAGAATAGAGCACTTGTTTAAAAACTCAGCTGCTCTACTCAGACCAAAGTTGTGTGATGAAGTAAAATTGAATCCACTGTTATTATAGACATTAGCTTTTTCCATTTCAAGATTTTTATGGATTAAAAAAAACACAAAACAAAACCAACTACAGTCAAAGTCATTAAGAGTGCAGTAAGAGTATCTAGCTTGCATGTACTACTTTCTCCCAAATTCAAGTAATTTGTGTTTGACAACTCTTTGAATTCCCACTTTGCTAGCGCTACACAATAATTTGCCATCTAATATCACACATGGCATCTCTTCTGCATGAATAGCAGCCATACTAGAGATGCCAGTGAATTGTCATTACTGGCACTACAAAGAAGCATTTGGCTAAGTCATAATTCCCAGTTCTCAAACTAAGCATCTATTTTTGACATCCTGATTCCTCTTCAGAAGTGAAAGTGACTGTGTAGGGGACCTCAAGAAAAAGCATCCATACTGGTAATGACTTAAAACTACTCTAATGGATGGGTAGTTTTGTGATTAATTGAAAACTGTGGTATTGCTGTTTAACGTTAATTTTGCTTCTTCGTTTTTTAACTTCAAATAAAATAGGAATGGAAGGAATAGCTTTGGTCACACAGCAGATATTTAATGCAGGGAAGTGTACAGATTATCCAGTCTAAACAACATGAGTCACAAAGTTCTTTCACAATTCTTTAGTAAACTAATGCACCCTAATACAGACTACCAAGAGTCCCCCAATACAGAGGGCATCGGTGCAGCTTTCCAAGGAAACAAAACCAGCCTTATTTTCAAACACAGCCTCTCCTGTACCCAGTGAGGTGTCTGAGCAAGAAAACACCTGTAGCATCAGGTGCCGAGGATGTGTTGCTGCCATCCTGTCTCAGGAGCAGTATGATGCCAGCCTCTCAGAAACCTCACAGCCCTGCAGTCCTTGTCACTGCAAATACAGCTTGAAGGGACAGCCAGAACAAATCATGTGTAGCCATGGTGACTAAATCCAGCTGGTATCTATCTGAGGGTTCGTCCCCTTTACCTTACACATACAAGCACGCACACCCCCAGGTATTCCTGTCTTTATGATTTTATCCCTCCTGTTCTAAATTGTCATGGTACTTATTTAGCCATTTGTTACATATTAATGTTTGAGGTTCCAGGAGTATCTCCGTCACGATCGGTCCATAAAGAAGAATGGCAAAGGAATGCAGCATTAGGAGGGTGTTCGAAGCACGAAGACTGAAATTTAAATCTGAATGCCATTCAGCTAAATTAAAGAAATAAAAGCAAACAAAATCCACTATACTACGTATGTGTGATCTCCTACATCTGTGAAGATTAGGTATGATTTAAATACTAAAATTAAAAGGAATTTTCTTATTTGAAAGAATGAGTTGAATTTTACTGTACCATGTAAGTAGGCATCTCATTGTGAGAGATTCATCTCAAATCTCTGTCCCATCATTTCAAATATTACTGCATTCAAGATGCCTTCTTTTTTAAGTAGGCTTTTATGATATATATATATATATATTTATATATGTACTTTTAACTGGACTTATAAAGCACAGTAGAGACATCCAGTGGTTTGCTAAATTCATGACTGTCAATGAAAATACAATAGAGAGCTATTTTCATTAGATAATGGTAATTTTAATTTGACCTCAGTCACGAATTCAAGATTTTATATTTAGCAGCATTAATTCAGAAACTTGCAGTGATCTGACATTAGATATTTAATGTAATTTACCATACATCTAACTACTTTCTGGTTCATTATGTGAACCACAAGTTCCATTTACATATGGGGTAAATCTTCAGATGCCAGAAGTCAAAAGAACTTTACTGAAGTTAATGGAGTTTTGTCAAGTCACTGTCAGAGGACTTGGCCCTAAGTATTTTAGAGAACTGAGAAGGCATTTCAATTAGGAGTTAAAATTCCTCAGCAGAAAATGCTGAGTTTTGGGTTGTGTTTGTCATCATGTCCACTTACGGATGCTCTGACACAGTGTCAATTCACCTACCCGAGGCATCTCATTAACCAGCAGCTAATACATTATGGCACTTAAGAAGGGAGAGATTTCTGGGAGCAAGAAAAGACCTGGCAATTGAGAGGAAGAATACAGTCCAATAGAGAGACACAAAGATTTAGCGGCTGAGTGACAGGGCCAGAGCTCTCAAAACACAGGAATAAGAGAAAAATGAAATTTTGAAGGAAAAGAAGGGGCGACAGAGACAAGCTAGCATGACAGTGAACCTTGGATCAGAAAAAGACAGCACCAGAGAACCAGAGCCAGCTCTGACTTACAGTCTGTAAAACTCCATTTACGTTCAGTGGGGCTGTACAGAATATATGTCAGGGTTGCTTGGGTAGAATAAAATACGTAAAAAGACAAAGAAAACACGAAAGCTAGCACATAGACAACCACAAAGGTATGCAGCCTGTCAAAGAGGCTGCAAGGCTGTGATTTATTAAAGTGCTGCCTTCACTAAGAGCTTGATCTAAAACACGTTTAACCCAGCAGGAGTCTTTCCATGGACTTTGGTTCAGGCTCTGAAACAGCAATTTTTGACCAGCTGACAAAGTGTGTAAGAGCATATATCTTTTCTAGTCATCAAAGCAAGGAGGAGGTTTTAAACTGCTTTGTTTCAGCCAAGCTACTTACAAACAAAAAGCCCAGCTGATGTATGCATAGCGCCTCGTTAGAAGGAGGCTGAGGGGAGTTAACACTAATCAGTGTTAATTAGGAGTTGGCATGAACGCCACGGCAAAATTTAAATGAAACACTGAATATATTCACTAGTATCAGTGGGTTATCATCCTTTTTATAGATACACATGCCTGTAGAGTAGAAACAAATAGAGGCTTAAACCCAGGGTCTCTCTGGCTTAGGGTCCTGTTTCCACTGGTCACTACAAGTATTCTCAGGGATGAGTGAAAAAAGGGTAAGTATGTCTCTATATCCCGTTTTATTGCATTTTTGTGGGTCCCTATATATCTTCACATGAAACAGTTTTTTAAATCTGCTGGCCAAATATGAATGGGAATAGGTAGCACAGTATAGAAAAACATAAAGCATTATACTCCCTTGTGCCAGGAGCATTTTCAATCTGACCTTTTTGTTGCAGAGAGACCTAAATCAAGACCCTTTTTCTCCGTAGATGAAGCCAAATTGCAATGCTTTTTCATCTCACGTGCTTTAGAAAGCTTCATATTAGCGAGAAGCTGTAAACCATCCCCCCAATGAAAGCCTTGCTTTGGTACTGTACAATTATTTGCAAGACCTTCATTCTGCACTACATTGTATTGCTTAATCCAAGTGCTTTCATTTGGACTTGTTAGAGTAAGCCAGGAATTCTTTCACCCCCTATGAGAAGTGTGTTCATAAGTCCCACTTTTGATGGCAGGTAAATGGGGGGATACTTTGTTCAACCGAACAAAAGAGCTCTGCCTGCAGTAATACTTTTTAATGTCTTCAAAGGCAGATCCTAGGGTGAACTTAATAGTTGACAGAGTGTTCCATTGACAGAAGTGACAGGGCAACAATTTCATTTTTTATTGAACTCTGTCTCAAAAATTCAGTAAGGGCACAAATGATAAACAAACATTCACAGTGAAAAATAGATCACCAGGTTTCCAGGACAATTAGTACCTGACATATTCTTCTCAGGAGACAACTGAAATATTACAGATGACACTCAGCCCTGCTTTTTCCTAAATGTCTCATAGAGCTGGTGAAAATTGCTGGCTTAACATAGGCCAAGAGTCTAGAGACTTTTTTAATGACTGAGCAGTGAAGAGATAAAACACGACAAAACTACAGCTTTCCCTAAACTGTGTAATGTCCCCCTGCATCACCTTGGCAAAGCAAGACCAGCTCTAGGAACAAACATTCAGTCTACATGCTTATTCACATGTTGCCTGTTCTGTTGTTCCCATGATCATGTTGCAAACTATTCCCTTTTGTGATACTATCGTTTTTGTGGACAACTGCCTCATGTCTGCTAGCTCATTTCACACTGACATCAAATGAAATAGTGTTCAAGCAGATACCACTGAAGAAATGCTGAAGAAATAATTTGAAACTTTATTAAAAGTTATTAGAACCTGCCAGCACTGAAATGCACATATGTAGCTAGCTTTGTACATGGTTAGTGAAAACAAGCATTTGGACTCTTCACAGCTTCTGGAGTTTCATCACCATATATATTTGTAAAAAAACAAAAACAAGATTTTTTTTTTTTTTTTTTTTTTTTTACAACCTCCTTTAAGACCTTTTCTCATAAACTGTTAACCAAAACAGAGAAATGAGTTGCCTTCAGCAGCTGGACATTTACTCCACACATGGATTTTTCTCGGCTTCCATTTCATTCTCTTAGAGTCCTGCATATGCCATTCAAAAGAAACACTGAAGTCAATAATAAAAGAAATTTTTCAGCCAAGTAAATCTGCAACATATCCAGTCCTTTTAAAAAGTCTGCTTTGAGTGGACTGGACAGCTACATTAGAAGAGCTGTGATATGATGATCTGTGTATCTCTCACGGAAACCTCAGAAGGGAAACATCACACTTCTAAATAAATGTGCTTCTATCATATACTGGCTACAAAAGACAGTAACAAAAGGAAAACAACAGTTGCATATATGCAAAATATCATCCCCTTCCCATGTTCAGAGTGCAAAGCAGTCCAGGATATGGCCAAGGAAGCAGGAGATTCCAACTGGCCCCTTCTGAATTCATGAGTAACTTTCAAATACTCAGGGCTTTAAACCCAGTTGTTCTATCTCTTGAAAGACTGTCTTTAGTCACCTCTGTTCTTTGTGACTATCAGCCCCATCATGTGATATCATCCCCCAGATACTTCTTTAGATGCTGCAAATTATATGCAGCATGTATACATATGTATACATGGTATATGCATGGTATATATATGCATGGTATATGCATATGTATCATAGTATCAGAAAATTGCATTCTTTATGCTCTCTCCAAAAGCACAAAGCAGGTTAAAGACAGACAGCATGTATCTGGCTGCCTTTCATCAGCTCAGAAGCTGAACACTCACTGTCATTAGTGGTGCAGCACCCTCAAAGCAAAGAGAAATTATTCTTTTGCAAATGAGGACCCTTGAGCAGCAGGGAGAGTCATTGAGTCATTTACCCAGGTCACAAGGAAGCATGACACTCTGCCAACACCTCTCTCTGCGTCTCTTAAGGCTCCAGTGTAGGGCACTGATGTCATTGAAGCTGTCCTCCTAATAGCCACCTCTCTGGGACACCTGCAGTCTTCCTGGGGTTTTCTTCATACGTGGCTAGTTAAGGAAAAAGGCCAGGAGATTTTTCAGCCAAGTAAATCTGCAACATATCCAGTCCTTTTAAAAAGTCTGCTTTGAATGGACTGGACAGCTACATTAGAAGAGCTGTGATACGATGAATAGAAAAATGCAAAGCTCAGATGAAGTCTTGATTAACTTGTCATCCTAATCGCCTCTGGAAACAGAAAGAGGATATTTTATTTTTAAATTTTCATCTAAGTGACATCTAGTGCAGCAGAGGAACATTTGCATTGTTTTCTACTAAACGTGTGAGTGGGAGAATATGAATGTGAGAATTCTCAGTGACAGAAAAAGACAGAATCAGAAAAGTGGTTTTTGAATCTGTATGCAGGAGATCAGACATTTTATCACAGGACTTACATTTTGAAATTGATTTAGAAGAACAAGTGGTGACTGGAACCTTTCCCTAAAACCAAACCTAATTTTGAGATTTGGAAGAATCCCATCTACTTCAGAAGCACAGAGAAGAAACAAGAGGCTTCATTGTTCCTTTCTGCTTCTGAATTGGTCTATATTAGCAATTACTTTCTGTTTTGTGAGCTTTCACAGACTTTTCAGGCCCATGTTTCAGAATCAAGAATTTCATACAGTTATGGGGCTTATCTGAATTGGTTCAGTGCTTAAAAAAGATACAGGAGGGAAAACTAGACAGATGTGACAGACCATGCAGGAAAAAAACCTTAAAAGGAAAACTTAAAAAAAAAAACAAAAACATATATATATATATATATATTTACCAAAAATACTTATCCCTGCCTTTTCTCTACCTAAGTACAGACAAGAGCTCGAGGCTGTGTGGCTAGTGTGGCTACTTACCTTGCTACTTATTTTACTGTTCTGTCAGGTAATACAATTCATGTTGAATTCATGCTGCATGAGCATCAAAGCAATAGTCCTGACAGAAGAAGCAGTTACAAAATAAACAGCTACCCGATGCTGGAATTATTATTATTTTATTGCACAGCTAGATTGCTAAACCTGTACCCTTAGCTCAGTGATACTGGTTATAAAAAACTGACAGAAATATGCTCATATTTTCTGTAAGTTATACCTGCCTTTTCTGCCTCACTGCACCCATGCATCCTTCTGCCATGGGCTGAGCCCTTTCACAATCCATTTAAGCCCCCTATACTTCCATACACATCTACTGCCATTTGAGCCTGGTACTTCTCAAACACCTGTCTGCAGGGGAAAAATCAATTTTAGCCTACCCCAGATGCAGAAAAGCTATCACTTGCAGGGAGCTTTATTTCCCTGCTCACCAATGTGAAGACATCTGCCCTTCTTTGCCTGTACTTTTTCCCACCAGCTAGCTCCAGCTGCCAGAGAAAACCTGTCCACTTTGGGAACAGAAAGGGAAAATGTTCTCCAGCCAACCGCTGTCTATCACTATTAATAAATATGTCCCCATCTGTACCCTGTATCCATCTGCTGCCTCCTGTGTTACAGTGGGCTTGGAAGATCCTTGGTGAATGGAATGCACAGCTCTTGTTGACTTTTCTTTTGTTACATTTCAAAAAAGCTCAGTACATCAGGAACATTATCCTTAATCCGTACACAACAGATAATTTGGAAGAAGGAGGAGTACAGAAAGCCACCAGTGTTGGCCATCTGCACACCACAGTACAATCCATGAGAGGCCACCACCTCTCTGCTGCTCTTCTGGTTTGAGGAGTGAACAAACAGAAAACAGAAAACCGATGATCTCACACACCTTTCTCCAGCTGAAAGCTGCAAGCCCAGTGAATATCAGGGACCCTAAAGTTAGCTAAAAAGGTACAGAAATCTTCCAAGAAGAGCTTGACAAAATACATGATAGAAGACAGAGAGAATCTGCTGATGGAAAGCAGTGTGGAACCCAGGGAGAATTTTCATGTTTTACCTGAACAAAAAAAAAAAAAAAAAGGTTGTGACTGATTATATTTAGGGATAGGTGGGTATGGAAAAAGCAATAAAGACTGTTCTACCTACAGCAAATATCCTAAGAACCAAGTACCAGCATGCTGGATTGTTTATATCCAGGTGCATTAGTTTTGCCCACTTCACTAATGGTGTATAAGCCTTTAGATAAATAAAATTTGTAACACCCTTATACCACAGTGTTTACAACATTTTTACATTGCAGCTTTTAGGTGTAGCAACATGACAGAGTAACTTTCACAGGCTATTATGTGTGAACCATTGCTAACTCCCAGGACGGCACCCTAATTTCTATGATCCCAAACAAATAATTTGTGTGATTAAAAAAACATGCACCAGAGAGAGAAAATACTTTTTCTCTCTATGATTGTTTTTTTCTGACAAAGTGATCCAGCTGTAATTTTTGCTTATTATTTTTGAAATCTGGAAATATTCCATAATATGCAATGTCAAACACATGAAAATATGAAATATGAATATGAAATATGAATGAAACATATGAAATACCAAAAACAGAGGCACACATTTGTCTTGCACTCTCCATGGGAATCTGTCACTGTCCAAAGGAATCAGGAAAAAGGAAGGAAAAAAACTACAGAAACAACCACTACATCAGAAGAAAAAGATGTTGACACCAACACAGATCCCAGTGAAAGCAAGGAAGTTCTGAATTCAGGTCACTGTGGAGTGACACAAGCCTATTGTGTTTTGATGCAGCAGTAGCCCATATGGTCTTCCATTAGATGGTCTCAAAGCAGTGGGCAATGTTATTGTACCATATGTGCTGATTGGAGCAACTGTGATGATTTATGTTAGCAGGCATAAGGATTTTTTTCCATTCCCATTTTGTTTCTTATTCTCATGCTGTAAGTAGGAGCCTAAGAATGGACAACCTTGTCTTTACTGGTTCCCAGCATTAATATTAAATTTGTCTCTGAAAATAAAAAGAAAAAAAACCTGAGCAAAATTATTCTCAGGCTAACAGTACTGGAATACATGCTTAAAAGCAAGGTCTCTGCCTCACCTGGAACTACATGTTTCCACCAAATAAAAGATTCCAGCTTCTGCTTTGGCTTCACACTGCTTCTAATCAATTCCCTGCTAGGAAGCAACAAAAAGGCAATGGCCAAAAATGAACCTGATGGAAATCTACCTCTCAGAAACTGAGCTTCATAATACATGCTTGTTTCTCATTTTCCCCCTTTAAAACAAAGAAACTGTAAAGAAAATTAAAAAATCATTAAGAATTATACCAGTGAGGAAAACTTAATGCAAGCAACAGCAATATACCTAAGCAAAAAAAGCCAGCATTATCAAAGCCCGTTCCCTCACAAACACAAACAAGAGCTATCCATGACTTTGCTACCATGAATCAGTTCTGAGTATAAAAAATCACCACACAACACCCAGCAAAAATCCTACTGCGTTCTGCATTCTATTCTGGTGAGTACATCATGGAAAGATGGCAAAAAAGGACAAAACAATTCAGTAACAGAGAAGCAGATTTCTCATTGTTTTTCATGTTGCTACAGCTCTACTACTGTAACACCACACCAAATGTCTTTGTCAAGAATGCAAGGTGAGGATGCAGGTCATTATTTACAAACTAAACCAGATGAATAATTAATTCAGATGACAATTGTTAAGTTTCCATGTTTATAAAATGTTTTTTAAAAAAATTCTCAGACGGACATTTCAACAGCACAAAGACAGGAGGTACTCAAACCTTTGTAAAATTCTGGGTAACCACCAACCAGACGTAGCAATCACTCTCCTTGTCCACTAGGCTTTTTTAGTGATTCTTGAAAGAAAACTAGGTGCTCCAATGCCAGATGATATCCTAAGCTTCTGACCTAGAAGATGAGGGGTAGAAACAAACAAAAAAAACGTAACTCACCCAGCTGTGTCTATGCACATTTCTTTATATACATATATATGAGATGTGGGTATACACTGTCTAACATAATATACATAAGTTACTGGTAGCTTCAAAAATTTCTTTATCACCAGCACATTGTGAAATTGCACAAACCTGACAGAAATTAAGCCAGAAATTAAAGAAGCCGCTCAGATATTTTAGAGAATTAGTTAAGAGAGCAGAAGTCCTTGCCTAAAACCCACTTGCCACCAGGTGTCCCCAAACCCGCCAAGAAGGAAACCACTAATTGAAACAAGGCCAAAAATCGGTTTTAGTTTCGCCTCCGCACCCTTCTCCTCCCCTCAGCCCTCACCGCCATGGGGTGGGAGGGCCGCGGGCACCCTCCCCTGAGGTCATGCCGCCTCTGATTGGCTGCCTTGGCTGTCACTCTACCCAGGCGCCTTCCCCTGAGGTGATACCGTCTCTGATTGGCTGCCTGGGCTGTCACTCCCTCCCCTGTCACTGCCCGCCTTCCCTCGGGCCCCGGCGGCCCCGGTGTGGGGCTGAGGGGTGGCGGGGGTGAGTTGTGCGGCGCCCTCTGGGCAGTGGCCCGAGAACAGGGTGGCTCTCTGGTGCTTCCCACACCCTCCCGGGCAAGAGGAAAGGGGAAGAAGCGAAAGAGACTTAAGGGCTGGAAGTTAAGAGGGGAACGTGCTTAAAAGAGCAGCGAGGGGAGAGCAGCTGATGCTGCCTGGGCTCCTCCGCTTCAGGGGCTGCAGCCTCCTGGGCGCCTGAGGGTGGCGGGGTTGGTGCCAGGATTCACTTACGGGCATCTGGGGTAGTAATGGTGGTGAGTTACAAATACACACGAACACGTAAATAGAAAACCCACCTTTTTCAGGTGGCAATTCCTTCTCAACCAGGTATGTCCCAGGGTGGACTCGACAAGGTCCCAGTGACAGACCCCACAGCCTTCCAGCAGCCACGCGTGTCCTACTGGTGGAGGCGGGAGACAGCAACTGTCCCCTGGATCTGTCCCCATGTCTTCTCCAGTGAGGAAACACAGCAGGAAGAGCCGTGACAAACAGAACCCATCTTGCTTCATCCACTAAAATAGCTCCATATGCCTCCCATGTAAATAATGTTCCAGCAAGTAAATGTCCTCATTTGAGTCAGGATAGAACCAGTTCGTTTAAATGCCAGCCCAGCATTAAACCATGACAGTAATGCTGAACTTAACAACCACTGCTCTTAGCAGAAACATTAATCAATTGTGTTTTGAAGTTGATTAAATCTTAACCATATGGTCTGCAAAGTGCCAGATCTCAAGAAGCACAGAGCTTGGTTTGGGAAAATGGAGGACAGGGCCAGAGGAGTGCAACGAACCAAGAGAAACAGCAGAGCATGGCTCCATGACTCATTGAGCAAGTCCTTGATGTGGCAACTAAATAGGTAGGATCAGTCCAGCCCCAAAATACTTTTTTCATCCATTCTCATATTATGACAGAATGCCTCACACAGAGAAGCCCAAGTAATTCCATTTTATTTGTTCTTGAAAAGCAGTCAAATGTCATGCAGAACCTGATTAACTTGGAAAAGAACAGCAGTATCCAACCTGCAAAAAAAAACCTTTTTCCTTTTTTGCTATTCCTTTTTATTTGATCCTAGTCACTCTGTGTGATAGTCGGTCAGTAAACACATGATTGGAAGATAAATAAATGCACCCGGGCAGTTGCCTCAGCTGCCACTGTGGTGCTTTCTGACACATAATTAGAAAACAAATGGCAGATTAGCTTAATAATATTCATTAGCATCTAATGAAACTGAGAGCATTTCTTGTTCAAAGCATGTTAAGCTGTTAGTTGAATTTAAGTAAATTCTGTATTTCCACCCTTTAGCTATGATAAGAAGGATGGAGGACGGGGGAGAGAAAGCATGAAGTTAACCCTTTCTGCCTTGGCCGTGTTATAAATTGATTGTTTTCCCCAAAGTCTTTCTCCTAGTCCTCTGGGAAGGAATGGTTAACAGAAAAACAGGTCCTCCTGTCAGGCATTGTTGTTCTTCTGCGCCCTTTCCCTTCTTCTTCTTCTTTTTTTTTTTTTTCTTTTTTTTTTTTTTTTCAAATTATCCTAAGAATTTTAATGATATTCAGAAATCATAGCTGTCTTGCTGAATCGCTGTAGG
Source organism: Heliangelus exortis (assembly GCF_036169615.1). Taxonomy (NCBI): domain Eukaryota; kingdom Metazoa; phylum Chordata; class Aves; order Apodiformes; family Trochilidae; genus Heliangelus; species Heliangelus exortis. The sequence goes on from NC_092454.1 coordinate 36,316,486, forward strand.
ACTGACCTCCCTTGACAGTTCTTAAATTATTCAGCTATCAAGGGCCTGCTAAACATTAAATTAAGCATCCTCTCTCCCCTGTCCTGAGCCATTAAGTTATGCAAATGCACAGATAATGGGGCATATGACAGCTGGAGGCATTAATCAGGCAGCTCTGTCTCTGGGCTGTTGTTATGTAGAAACCGCATCTGCCAACAGACAGAAGAGACACAATTAGATCTCACTTAATGGAATGAGAAGAAACTACTGAGCTCTCTACACTCCTGTTAGGTTGTAGACCTGGGAGGGAATAAGACACTTGGGAAATCTCACTCGCTCTCTGTTTCTCTCACTCTCTGGGCTTTTTTTCTATCTGTTCTTCCAATTGAAATGAAAAATTACCTGTAATTGTTATCATTTGCAAACAAAGCCTGTCAGAAGACCCACCCGCTGTTTACAATGGATGTTTTTCTTGTTCCCTGCTAGGATTCTTTGGGGAATTTTCCTTCATTTGTTTTTTTAACTAATGTTCTGTCTTTAGAGGGGGGAAGAAGCAAACAAACAGATCTCCCTTTACACTACTGGAATTACTGCTTTAAAAATGAACTTGTGTGCTCAATCATAGCAAAGGAGCACATTGCCAAGGCACAGGTTGTTTTCCAGTTTGTACATATGTGATGACTTCTTTTCTTTCCCTTGCTAACTTTTTTAAGACAAGTGTTTGTATGCAGACTCTCCTCTCCTGTCACTTTTAGCACATTTCTCCCCTCTAATGGCTCCTTCCTTCTAATGGGGGGATGTGGGCTGTATGAACAGAAATTGTGGGGTATCCAAGGAATTTCCTAAAGAGGTTTAGAAAACAGTTGACATAATTTAGTCCGGCTTACTTCAAGAGTGCCTCTTAAAACACACAGCTGTGACCTAGTTAACATTACTGAAGCTTGGTGGAACAAACCCTGTGAGTGCAACGATGAGTGGCTACAGGCTGTTCAGAAGGGACAGGAAAGGAAAGAGGAGTGAAGACATTGCCCTCTGCATCAAGAAGCTGCTAGAGTGTGAAGAGATGTCTGAAAAATAGTCATGAGAGGTTGAAAGCTTATGGGTAAATATTAGAGATGGAGCCAACAAAGGGAACCTTGTGGATACTGTGTACTACAGGCTGCCTGACTGCCTTCCTCCAGCTGCAGGAGGCATCACTCTTGCAGGCTCTCATCCTCTTGAGGGACTTACACCACCCCAGCATTTGTTGGAAAAGCAGGAACGTGAGCTGTAGGCAATCCAGGAGACTCCCGGAATGCACTAAGGGTAATTTTTTAGGCCAGGTAATAGACAGCCTGACAGGAGGCAATACTGGACATGATGGTCACAAAAGCAAGTGAGGTAATTGGTGACATCAAGAAGTGAAGCAGCTTGGCCTGCAGTGATCACGCACTGGTGGAGTTGACAGTCCTGAGGGATTATGGGATCAGCAAAGAGTAAGGTCAGGACCCTGGATTTTAGCAAAGCAAAATTCCAGATGTCCAAGGAGTCAGTCAATGGGACCAAGTGCAAAACTGCCCTCAAAGGGCAAATCTTTAAGGACACTTTCCACAGAGCACAGGAGCTCTCAATTCCCTGACTTCACAAATCAGGAAAGGACATCAAGAGACCAGCATGGGTGAGTGGAAACCTGCTGCTGAAATTAGGAGGCAAGAAAGAAATGCAACAGGCAGTGAAAGAGGGACAGCTATCCTAGGAAGAGCATAGGGACACTGCCTGGTTGTGACTGGATGGGGTCAGGAAGGCCAAGGCACTGGTGGAGCTGACTTTAGCAATGGGTGCAAAGAGTAACACAAAGGGCTTCTACAGGTATATTAGCCAGAAAAGGCAAGTGAAAGAAAGCATACCCAATGATGAACATGACTGGCAAACTGGTAACAACAGAAGAGGGAAAGGCAGAGGGGCTCAACAACTTTTACACCTCTCTCTTCATTGGCAACCTCTCTTGCCACACCTATCAAGTGGATGGACCTCAGGGCAGGTACTTGGGGAGCAAAGTCCCTCGCACTGTAAGAGATCAGGCTTGTGACCACCTGAGAAACCTGAATATGGATAAGTCTATCGGATCTGATCAGATGCATCCCAGGGAATTGGCTGATAGAGTTGCCAAGCTACTCTTCATGCTCTCTGAAAAGCTTTGGAAGTCACATGAGGTCCCTGGTGAATGTGAAAAGGGAAAAAATGCACCCATTTTGAAAGAAGGTTGAAAGAAGAACCCCTGGAACTACTGATCTCTCGGCCTCACCTCTGTGGCTGGCAAGATCAAGGAACAGATCCTCCTAGAAGCTATGGTAGGGACAGGGAGTTGATTCATTACAGACAACATGGCTTCACCAAGGACAAGTCCTGGCAGACCTATCTAGTGGTCTTCTCTAATGAAGTGATCACATCACTGGGCAACATAGCTGCAGAAGTAATTTATCAGGACTTCTGTAAGGCCTTTGACACAGTCCCCCTCAGCATCCTTCTCTGTAAATTGGAGTGATATGAATTTGATGGGTGGACTGCTTGGTGGATAAGGAATTGCTTGGATGATCACATCCAGAGGGCAGTGGTCAATGGCTCAATGTCCATATGGAGATCAGTGACAAATGGTGTCCCTAGGGAGCCTGTAATGGGACCAGTACTGTTTAATATCTTCCTCAGTGACACAGACAGTGGGATCAGATGGACCCTCAGCAGGTTTGCAGATGACACCAAGCTGAGTGGTGCAGTTGATGTGCTTGAGGGACAGGATGGCATTCAGAGGGACCTGTACAAGGTGAAAAAGTGGGCCCACATGAACCTCATGAGGTTTTAAAAGGCCAACTGCAAGGTCCTGCACAGTGATTGAGGCAATGCCCAGTATCATCCCCCAGATTGGGGATGAAGGGATTGAGAACAGGCCAGAGGAGAAGGGCTTGGGAGTCCTGGTGGATGAAAAGCTGGACAGGAACCAGCAATGTCCACTCACAGCCCAAAAGGCCAAGCATATCCTGGGCTGCATCAAAAGAAGCATGACCAGCAGGTCAAGGGAAGGGACTTTGCCCCTCTACTCCACTCTGGTGAGACCCCAGCTGGATGCTGTGTCCACCTCTGAGGCCCCCAGCATTAGATGGACATGGGCCTGTTGGAGTGGGTTGAGAGGAGGGACACAAAAATGATCAGAGTGCTGGAACACTTCTCCCATGAGGAAAGGCTGAGGTAGTTGGGGTTGTTCAGCCTGGAGAAGAGAAGGCTCCAGGGAGATGTTAGTGCAGCCTTTCAATACTTAAAAGGGCATTATAAGAAAGGAGACTTTCTAGCAGGGCCTGGTGCAATATGACAGGGGATAATGGCTTTAAACTAAAACAAGATAGATAGACTAGATAGAAGGAAGAAAAATTTTTGCAATAAAGGTGGTGAAATACTGGAACATGTTGCCCAGAGAGGTGGTAGAAGCCCCATCCCTGGAAACATTCAAGGTAGGGTTGGACTGGACTCCGAACAACCTGCTGTAGTTGGAAATGTCCCTGTTCCCTGCAGAGGTGTTGGGCTAGATGGCCTTTAAGGACTCCTTCCAACCCTAACCATTCTATGATTCTGTAATTCCTTTTTCTGAAAATCCCTGTTCAAAGTTTGGGTGATGATAGGAGATGGAGGATAAATACTAAGCTGGGGTAAGTATACAAACATGAGGCACTGTGTTGGAGAGATACCTTTTTCCTATATAGACTGATGTTATGTCTTCTGCTGAAATTTCTGAGAGCCTACGTTAATTAATACAGTATCCAACAGAATTTTCCTATCACAAAGTTGTTATTTCACCAGTGGTGAACATTTCCCTTCTCCTACTAAAGAATACCTACTTAAATTACTTCCTTAAATCCTATAGAAAAAATCTTTAATGTAGATGTTTTTTCTGTGAAGAGGATGGGTCGTATTGTGTGTTAACTTGTTTAACAAAAGCAGAGAAAATCAATCTTATGTCATACTAAATTTGATTCTTGGAAAGCAGTCACTTTTTTTTCTGTGCCTTCTGTTAAGATGAAAATGTTTGTGAAGTAGTGGAGCAGATTAGTGAGTATGCATCTGTTTATATACTGCTACTCAATCCTAATATGTGCTACGTGCAGTCAGTAGTACAGATTTGGTTTTGCCCAGCTGCTTTCTTCACTGTTGAGGTGCTGGATGCCTTCTGACAGGGTCAACAAAACATCACTGGCATGTTTTATTTTAAAAATAAGTGATATCTGACTAACAGCTTTCCTGGAAGTTTAGAAGTACTGTGGCAAATCAGCAGTATCTTCTGTGTGAATAAATTGTATAAACTCTTGAAACCTGCAATGGAGAGGACAGGACAGGTGCAGATAATCACACCCACTGTTTGTTCCATATTGTATGCTTTGTGCCATTTGAATGATTTCTAGAGCCAGTTCTGAAATTACGTTGACTTTGAAGCAGTCATCCATTAACAGTAAATGTATTTATTTGTCAAGTTCCTCCGTGCCAATGCATGCTACAGTTTTATAACCCTTCATCAGTTTTTCAGTTGTGTTATTCAGAAAAAGCTAAATAGAGGAATCTGACCAATCTAAGTGCTGGTTCTGGGATAGAACAGTATACACCTAGCATTGTAATTAAATACTTCCATAAAAATGACTAAATAAGGCATATGTAGAAAGCAATTACAAGCAGTCAGAAATCTGTCTCATGTAATCTTGGCCCACAGTACTGCTTACAGTCTGACAGGATATTTAAACCACAAACATAATAAGGTACTCCTTTTCTGATCACTTGCTTATGTTACTTAGTATTTTGACTAATATATGTGGGAACAATTTCCTGGGTGAACTCTGTGTAGAAGATGAACCGTTCAAAGATGTATATGTGTTGGATCCTATTAGCAAAGTATTAAGCATATCAAGATATAAAATATTTTGTGAGACAAGTAACTTTTCATACACACTGGTACCATACAGAAGCCATAGATCACAGCATATAGCTCTGTTTTAAGTAAGAAAGTGCATGTACCTTCTTATCTTTGTTGGTTGCTTATAGTGGTAATTATCAATGTTAAAGAATATAAAATATTTTTAAAAGAGTTAAGGCTGCAGTAGCCAAAGGCAGATATTCAATTATCACTTAGGTGTTTCTTCATCCCCCACAGAATGCAACCATGCAGAGGTCTCAGACTCCTTTAGAAAGGAGTGCTATAGTCTTTATTTTTACAGTCTCTCTTCGGAAAGATCATGTGTTCATCGGGACTTCCCTAAGTGAGACCAGACATGGAAGAGAGTAATGCTGAAATTGTTGACTTGGTTTGCGGACCAGCTATCCCACTCTTGTTCATCTGCCCTCAAAGATTATTTTAAATAGTTTTCTTGATAAGCACCAGTATAATAAAGTCTTCGGCCAACTCTGTGAACATTTGGCATTTTTAGCATTTAATACCCCAAAGAAAAGCATATTGCCATCTTCCCATGTGTCTTACACTGCATATGTAGGCATATTTATTTTGAAAGAATTAAAGTGGTAAAATGCTTAAAATGTGCAAGTGCATATAGGTCTTTAGTGAGTTTCTAAATCTGAAAACAGAATTTACAGCATATTGTTTGCCTTGAATTTGCAAGTGTTTTTTCATATAAGCTGAGTGGTGATGTATAACAGCTAAGACTGAATATGCAGATTATTTGTCAAATGTAGCTTCATTATAGAGGACAGAATTCCTATTATGCAGTACAGATACACTTTTTCTCTTTCCCTGTTACAGTGTAATGATTGGATTGCTGTTTATATTTGCCTTTCTGGTAAATTTTTTTTCTTCTTTTATTGCCTACAGCAGGTTCCAGATTGTGATGGTTCTCTGAGATTCAGTGCTTCCTTTCAGAAATTCAAATTTACCTCTAAATAACTTTCACATGTTTTCCACTAATTTTAATTACATCAGGACTGGGTCCAGCATAGTAATTTACAACAAAAATATATTGGTTTAGTTTACCAAGGCAGTAAACAATCTCTTTCAGTACTGCCTGGTAGGGAACAGTCACAAACATGGAACAGTTAAGGTTTGGCTTTTAATACATGTCAACTATGTCATCAGAATTATGATTTTAGTCTTCAATGATAACCTTATTTCTGATTCTGGCTAGGTTTACGCAGAGGCTCCTAAGCATCACCTTATGCTGTTTTCTCTGTTGCTTTCCTTGATTGCTTTAACTGATGAACTTCTTCACTGTTCAGTGTAACTTTTTTTTTCTCAAAATATAGGAACTGTCTCTATATATCTACTCATTTCATACACTTTCTGGCCTGGAAAATGACACTTGTCAAGCTAAGCTCATTTTCCATTGCAGAATATTTGATAACTGTCAACATTAGTCTATTAGTAATCAGTGGTATATTTGTTTTTATTGTTCTGAAAGGAAATACATGGTTTTGCCAGTTTTGCTCGCATCATCTGTCTGTGGATGCCATTAGATTTTATTTCATGCATCCCAGATACTGTGCTTTTTTTCCAGGTGTGTTTTTAGCTTGGTCTTATAGAAAGTCAGTGGTTGAAATCCTGGTTCCTAACGTATTTGTCCACAAAAGGCTTTGCCACTATCACATATTGGTTTACCTGAACTTGCCTTGCCACAGGTTCACTCTGTCTTCACCCTTACACTTTCTTGTCAAGGAGTATATTTCCAAAAAAGTTTGGACTGTCCTTCCTCCTCTTTTCAGTCTCCTTTGGGACTCAGACCTCACCTGAGTTCTCATGTTCCAGCTTTTCCAAATGTATCCAAACTCCGAACAGGTACACAGTTCACTGTCCAGCACTAGACAATATTGGATGATCTCCAGTTGGGACAGGAAGGGCAAAACTGTCACTTCTGCCAGGTCTGTGAAAACGGGGAAACATTGCTTACAGGTTTGTCTCAAAACCTTCACAGAGAGTGCTTCCTGAACACTCACTGTCAGAATTCACATCACATCTATAGCCTCATCCTTCTCAAACCTGCATCAGGCTGTTTCTGACCCTTTTGCTTTCCCTGGCCTTTGGTCAAAAGAAATTGATGCCAGTCCACTTTGTGTGTTGGCAATCCTTCTTCAGTCAGTCTGATCAAACCCTGTAGATCAAGCAAGACCACTACCTGAAATCAGGGAAGATATTTGGCCTTGAAATTTATAAAACTTAACTATACCTAATTTCTACAGTGATGAGTGAGTTCTTCACATCTTCTGGAGGATGTCACTACTTCGTGTCTTTTGTACCACCTCTCATGCTGTGCTGCAGTCAGTACTGTTGCCCCCAGCATCCAGGGCTGCAGGGGATTTTTAAAACAGTCTGTTGGTCTTCTTGGGTATGGAAGGAAAACATGCTCAAGTGTCATTTTCTAGGATGTGATCTGTTTGTCTTTGTGCAGTTGGTATGTGAATGTATTCAGAACAATTTTCAGGGTCTACAGGTTTTCTATGAATTTTTTACAAATTTGTTAAACCATAGAGCAGTCATTCACTTTCTATTTTCATCTGTCTGATTGACTTTTATAACACCCCAGGCAATAGCAGATTTCCAGTAAAAGCAAAGTGGGCCACATCATTTGTTTCGTTCACATCCTCAAGATCACTTACTGGTTTCCTTCTCTAGATTGCTCTATTTCTGATCATATTAGAGGTTTATTTTAGCCTGCATTCTCTAATCACAGAAATATATGTATCTATCTATTATGTATATGCACACAGACATAGATATAAGATACTATTAAAATAAGATATGTAATATGTATGAGATAAAATATATCATTTATATTTTGGATAAGATGCATCAAATATATTCTTGTATATGTAAATAAGATACATTTTATATCTTGACACCCAAGTTTATTAAAGACATCAGCACTTTTTGTGTGGGGAGAATCTGAACTCTTAAGACCTCAGGCCTCTCTGAGTTCAGAGGCATACTGAAAATTATAATAACCTATAGTTTGTTTTGCTGTATTACGTAATTAATCCAGCTGCTCTAAAATTGCATTCTTTTTTCACTGGATACTACACAAACTTGTTAATCATCATTGCTGAACCCTTTTTTCTCCTTTTGTCTTGTTCAAATCCATTCTACTGAGTCTCTCTTTTCCTTGTATTGCCTCTCTTTATTTCAGTTATTTTTAATTTAAAAGAAATGCACTGTATAGAGAGTTGATATAAAATAGCTGGCCAGTAAGACTATGAAATAATAATTACAATTCATACAGTAAATATTTCAAAATATTTTAACTATTTTCTGCAAGTTATGTATGAAGTCTAATAAAAGTTGTATACTAGACACAGTAGTGTATGTAGGATTAAACACTACATCTTACATGGATAATTTTAACATATCACTAATATGTAACTTCAGGTTTTAAATAATTTTGCACTTTTTTGCATTAAAGACATGTCAGTCTGTTAAAATGGGCTCACAAGGCAACTGTCATGTGCACAGGAAAATGAGTACTTCTGAAGAATATTAGGAAGCATTCAGTACTTGCAAAATTGCTTCTTTGTTCACAAGCACACAAAGTTCCTTTTTTGAAAGTAGCTGCATAGCTTTCTTGTCCTTATTTAATTTTGCCTTCCCTTTTCTATTGACACTGAGCAGGAAAATATATGCAGAAAGTGATACAAAGTCAATATGAGCAATGTAGTAATGAAAATTAATGTAAATGGATAACATTTCCCCCGCAGCACTTAAAGCACGACGGGTAGGAGAACTATCTGACTGATATTCCTGCTCCTCTTAGAGACATGACCTTCCTTTTCTTTGTTTGTGTTGGTTTGCCCACAAAATATGCCAGAATTGAGGGTTCTAAGCAGTTCCCTCACAGTCCACAGAAGTTCAACCTTTATCATAACTGGGAGTGAGATCAGGCCCCAGTGATCAAGCAGTCCCTCAGCCATACAGTTTTGCCAGCTAGAGGCTGTAAATGAACCTCAGCTTTCCTGTTGCTTTGCCACAACAGCCCCCATTTTCATTTATTTTTGAAGGATGCAGTCCTCATATGTCTTTTCTCTTTAAGTCTGTACCTGTCTGAAGTTTTACACCAGAAGATTTTTTACATTTCCTAGGGAGAGGAAACCTAGAAACTAATGCTAACACATGGGATCTGCTTTTCTTGTTTATCTCTCTGCATATTTGTTTTTATTATTTTCTCGAGCATAGTGTTGCAGTCTCTGTGTGGAGTATTATATTTTTTAAATAATGCAATATTGCTGACAGGTTTTGCATGTTGAAATCACTGGTATTGATGTGACAGCCCTGATGTCTCTCTGCTTATTATTATGAAGTATGTCTGCTGTGATGCAGAAAGCAGTATTCTTGATACCCTCTTCACTCTACATGATTAGTTGTGCTACCCTAAAACAAAATCTTAAATCACTCTGAATACTGACAGTGATCTCGACAATCATTAGTGCTCATCCTGACTGTGAAATCCATTCACAGACTCTTCCTTTCATTCCCATTTTTATGAGGCAATTATACAGTCCAGGTGGATACCTCCAGCACACGCTTGAATTACCTGTCACCCAGATGAACTGCAGGCAGCTGGGGTACCCCAGCAGCACTGGGTGAGCGTGCTTCCACAAGGCACCAGAGGATACTGTTAGGGATGAGAAACAGACTTCAGCATCAGCAGAAGGAGAGAGAACTGTAAACTGAAATCCTTGTGTCATCCAAAGTGAGTGTTCGTAACATTTCTCGGGTACTGTGTCTCAGCTCAGAGCTATCACATCTAGTGAGAGAAACTTCCTCCTGTCTCAGGCCACATCCCCTGGAAGCAGCAGTCTTTTGGGAGTGCTTCTGAATCTGAATCCTGTGAAGTGGCTCTGCCCAGGAAACTGCATGGAAAGGCAGAGGATATTAACCCAGCAGGGGGTTACAGGCTGGACTAATAATCCAGAGTAAAGCATCCTCTTACCCATCTTTTGGGCCATCTAGTTGCACCATCTTCTCCAACAGCATCAGTCTTAATTTCATACTTTCACTTCAGCCATTTTAGCCTTTGAATACTATTAATTTCCTTGGGTGTGGAAATAGGATGAAATTCTTAAAAGACTTATGTAGCCAGGATCCCCATAACTGTCTTGACAGCTGCTGAAAGAAAAACAGAAAGAGTCTTAGGCTACCCTTGCCAGTTTCCAGATATGATGAACTATGCCATACACACAGTTCCTGCACAAGAAGTTATAATAAATCAGGCTAGGAGCCTCATGTCTGAAGAAGACTGTCTCAGCCTGAGAGTGCAAATATCATTTGTATGCCAAGGTTTTAAGCTATGTTTCAAAGTTACTGCCAGTGAACAAGCTGCTGCACTCCGTTCCCAGCCTCCCCATTCAAAAATAAATTACAAATGCGTGTACTTAACTGAGCTTTAGAGCAAATTAGAACAAGTTTACAGGCAGGATTCTGCTTCTACCTGAAAGAATCAACTTCCACTCTGAAGACCTCTAAGAGACACCATACACCTGGAAAACACAGGCAAAAATGAACCAAAAATGAACCTCTATGATTTCTTCTTCCATTCTCTGACAAATTCATGCTCCTGAATCAAGTTTAGGCTTTTTTTTGTAATGCCTTCTTTCCTGCTGCAGTACTATGGGGTTTGCAGCCACAGAAGCACACTGCTAGGAAGGAAGTTGAAAGTTTCTCCTCTTACTGCAGAGGGGTTGGACATTTAGAGGTCCCTTCCAACCCAAATTATTCTATCATTCTATGATTATCATTAGTTAGAAGAGCTGCAGTGAAAAGGCTACCAAAAAACACTATCTCTGTCTACAATTACATTTTCCTAAAATTTCCCACTGGAGCAATGGTTGATCTTCAAGCTCTGCCAGCTTGCCAATGCCTAAGTTGTTTGAGCTGCTCAGAACTATCCAGCTGACTAAAACTCCAAGTGATTTCTGCTGTGCTGGTCACTACTACCAGCAAAGATATATTGCAAAGCTGGAGTGGCAGTCAATTTACAATTGTTCATTTTTAAAGAACAATTACTGATGCTGCTAGAGTACTGTTAATTTCTCTCTACATCAAAAGAAATAACTTACAGGCTGTTTTGCAAATCTAAGAGTCACACAGATGATGCATGTGTATGGTCTAAACACATACTTCCAATAAACGTCTGGTTTTATGCTCTTTTAATAGCACCGATGATAGCCATGGTTCATGACGTTTTAAATGTCCAACACAGTATGGCCTTATTTTGTTTCTGAAAAATCCTAATTACTATGCATTACATGTGAAAGTAAGGCAGCTCTTTGAGGCAGTTAGGAAATGTTGTTTGGATAGTTACAATCTGCAACAACACTAAGAAGAAGGGTAGGTGATTTGGGTTCTGAGAGGAGGATAGGAAACCATCAGGACGAATACCTGGAGTACAGAACAGTACTTACAATTTACTCAGCTCGTCATTTCCTAAGCTCAACTGGACTTTAAAGTATTAATTCTTAATTACGTGGAATTACTTGTGCGCATCTTCAGTCTACCAAAAACAAAGGATCAGAAGTCAATCTAGATTATCACTTTGTTGCTTCGTCCTATCCATCTCTTTTCCACCATCTTTACATCAGATGGCATACATTTTTAGATGGCTTTATTTTTTTACTACATGGCTGAAATTCAAAGTCCGTGCTCTGTCTCATTGATGACAGCTTTAAGCAGCCTCTCAGCAAGCAGGAAACCATATCAGCAATCAGAAAAATGAGCAGATTTTCAGTCTCAGCAGACAGACCCCAAGTGTACAAGGAAAATGAATTCTAGAGAGGCTTATTCAGAGCTAGGGCTGGCTCACACTGGTAAGGCTAAGCACGTTGTACTTCTGCTGTGGAGAAAGAGGGCTTCAGGCTCTCAGCTATCAACCAGCCAGCAGGTTTTTGCAGGCTTCCAGTGCAAACTGCAAAAGATTGTAAAGAATGTTGCAGTCATGGTTTGATAATTTTTTATGTCAAGAAATTTTGGAAGAAAACGGTTTTAAAAAATCATTGTCTATCATATTCCTTTGCTAAGAGTTCATGAGAGGAAGCACTGCAAGAAATTATAAGCACATGCCAAATGGTGATTTAGTAAAAAAAAAAAAAAACCACAAAAAGGTACTTAAAATAAGTGCATTTTATTTTAAACATCAAGGGTGCAATCTGCAATAAGAGGCAGCATAATTGTTGTATATTGTAATTCTTGAATGATTGAGTGGAATTTTTCTATTGACAAAAGCACCTAAGTGCCAGGTAAAGGCACAGGCAGCATGAGAACGGAGAAGGGAGTCCATGATACCAGTTCCAGGAATTATAGCAGCAATTAGCAATGGAAGATGAAAAAGAGGAAACTGTTTCTCACTGAGTAATGTCAGATGCCAATTTATAAAGCAATACAGCATAAACGTGATAAAAATACAAATTTTAATCATATGTAATATTTGCAAATCACTAGCTGCATTTTATTCTTAGCGTTTCTTTTCTGAAGCTTAGTTTTTAAACACTTCTAGTGGAGGGAAGAAAAAAGGCATCCTACGGCTGGTTCTGTCATATTAAGCAAGTCTTTGTCTCCCTCCTGTGTTCACAGCCTATAGTTAACACAATTGTGAGAGATGATTAATCTCTTACAGGCACTGCTTTGAACTCTTTTTTCAAGTCATATGCAAAGCAACATGAATAAATTAGACAAATAAAATACTTCAGACAAATAAATACTTCCTAGATAAAGAGTAGTTCACATCTGTTAAAAGCAGGTCAGAAAAAACTGCGAGATAGACTTAACAAAATCAGTGCAGTTGCTTTGTGATTCATGAGTGATTTTTTTTCTCCTTTCTAAAATACTGCATCTAACACTTCTTGATAACCTGCAATATATCATTTTTAAAAAAACTTATTCAAGGCCTCTAAACCTTTGTTCTCAACTGCCAGACTACTGAATTTACATTATCTCACCAAGCAATGACTTTCAGAAGCATTTACATCAGAAGAGGGACAAATGATTAATGCACAGATGAAATATGCCATTAAATGTTAAACTAATAAATTATTAAATTCTGCAATATCTTAGTAAATTTGCCTGGTTTTATTTTCAAATGGAATATATGGAGCTAAGTTGGATATATCATACATTTTTGATGCACATACACATTTATGCCTCAACTCATTAAGTAGCAGGAGAATCCTTTAAATGAAAGATATTAGTACATGGGAAAGACCCTCAAACACATTATATAAAGCTTAACTTTTACTTTTTCACTTATTTCACTTTTTCTTAAAATTACACTGGCCAAGACAACCGTCTTTGTGAAATGCCTAATAAGCAGTTTGTTGCTATATTATTAAGTTTTCTAATGCTGAATGTGTTTTCCCTTTTAAGGAAATCTGTAGAGTAGAACCTTTCTCTTTAAGGGAGTAAATTTCCTGTTTAAATCCAGTCATATTCCTTGGAAGGCACAGCACCTGGAAAAAAACCCAAACCCAAAACCAGAACCAAAACCGAAAACAAACAAACAAAACAAACAACAAAAACAAACAAAAACAGCCATCATTTTAACCAAATGGAAGTCTGGAATAAACCCACAACAACCCACAACTTTTCAGCTGTTAAGTTGCACATCTCCTACTTGCTATAAGCTGATCCCATCAGCAATGGCTTGTAATCTTCCATTTCTCTTTGATGCTAGCCATCTGTACCTTTCCCAAAGGAGAACAAAGACCCTATGCCAAATCCTTTTCTCATATATGCTTTAGCCATATGCACCTGAAAGTCTGACCTCATAGATTCCTTTCAATAAACTGCAGTAGACAATGCAGTCCTAGTGGTACTTAAAGCATTAAAAAATACCCTTTTAATGAAAAGAAGCTCTTCTTTAGCCCTTTTGTAGAGCTTGGATGTATTTACTGTCATCTCTTACATTTTTCTCTCCAACAGGTGACAAGGATCTTCCAGCTAATTCTTGTTTTGGTTTGGTAAAATAAGAGGGAATTGAACAAGTTCTTTATGCAAAGTATCTTTTAATTTAGCCATCAATCTGCAAATAATTTGCTATTACATAGCCCATAATTATCTAAAACAATTTACACACTCTTACTTTTACTGTGAGTGTCTTGGAAGCCATAAAATCGTTACAAATCTTTTGAGGATTGTACTCTAAAATGCTACCTAATGCTTATGGTTTTGACCCAGTGTAGGGTTCAGAATTTTTCTTCTTTTTTCAAACTCTCAGTTGCTCTAATAGAAATATCAGAAGTTCTCAAGCTCTTCCATGTTTTCAGTTACAGGAATTCTCTTTTATTCAGCAGTCTGTGATCTGATTTTCCATAAATCTCTACCTCTATTGACTTCAGGAGGATGACACACAGTTCTCTGAAGTTGCAACCCATCACCCTGTTATGTTCTCACCATTTCCATTTGAAGGAGACATGTAATAACATTGTTAGTTTTATGACTTTGAAAATCTCTCCCTTTGAAAATAGGGGACAGAAAGAACATTCAAATATTCCTTATCATATAATCATAGAAAGTTAGGTTTTGGAAGGTACTTCAAAAGGTCATCTAGTGCAACTCCCCCTACCAGAGCAGGGTCACCTACAGCAGGTCACACAGGAACACATCCAGGTGGGCTTTGAATACCTCCAGGGAAGGAGATTCCACAACCTTCCTGGGCAGCCTCTGCCTGTCACCCTCACTGTGAAAAAATTCTTCCTAATATTTATATGAAACCACCTATGCTCCAGTTTATAACCATTGTCCCTTGTCCTATCATTAGTCACCCCTGGGAAAAGCTTGAGTCCGTCCTCCTGACACTCTCCCCTTACATATTTATAAGCACTGATGAGGTCACCCCTCAGTCTCCTCCGGTCACCCCTCAGTCTCCTCCAAGCTGAAGAGCCCCAGCTTCCCCAGTTTTTCCTCATAAGGATGTTCCACTCCTTTTATCATCTTGGTCACCCTGCAGTGGACTCTTCCAAGCAGTTCCCTGTCCTTCTTGAACTGAGGGGCCCAGAACTGGCCACAATATTCTAGATGTGGCCTCACCAGGGCAGAATAGAGGGGGAGGAGACCCTCTCTTGACCTACTAACCACCCCCTCCTAATGACCCCAGGATGCCATTGGCCACAAGGCCACAAGGGCACATTGCTGGCTCATGGTCATCCTTCCATCCACCAGCACCCCCAGGTCCCTTTCCCCTCTGCTGCTCTCCAACAGTTCAGTCCCCAACCTATACTGGTACCTGGAGTTGCCCTTTCCCAGATGTAAGACTTTACACTTGCCCTTATTGGAATACGTTAAATTTCTCCCTACCCAATTCTCCAGTCTGTGTAGGTCCCTCTGAATGGCAACACAGCCTTCTGGAGTATCAGCCACTCCACACAGTTTGGGTCATCAGCAAACCTGCTGATAATACACTCTATTCCCTCATCCAGGTCATCAACAAATACATTGAATAGTACTGGTCCCAATAATGACCCTTGAGGGACTCCACTAAACAGACTTATCAGTGCACAGTCCTGGACTGTGAATGGCTGCTGAGTTGAGCCTTCCAGCAAATATCTGAGTAGATAAAATCTCCCCTAAGAACCAGGGCCTTGTGATCACGAGGCTGCTACCAGCTGCCTGTAGAAGGCCTCATTGACTTCCTCATTGTAATCAGGTGGCCTCTAATAGACACCCACCTCAGTATCCCCCACAGGAGCATGCTCCTTGATTCTCACCCACAAACTCTCACCTTGCTCCTCATTTGTCCCTGGACAATACATTCAAGTTGCTCTCTTATGTAATGAGCAATTCCCCCACCTCACCATGCTGCCCTGTCTTTCCTATAAAGGACAGAACCATCCATGACTACATTCCAGTCATGTGAGCTGTCCCACCATGTCTCTGAAATCCCCACTAGATCACAGCCCCTTGACCTCACATAGATCTCTAACTCCTCCCGTTTGTTCCCCATGCTACATGCATTTATATAACCTTTATATATATATATATATATATATATAAACTTTATTGTAACCTTATAATAACCTTTTTGTACCTAGCTAAAGAAAAAGGCAGTATAGTGGTACTAGAAAGAAGTTGCTTCCCATTCCTTCTTTGGTAGTTACCCTCTTTGCCATACTTGCCTTTGAGTATTTTCTGCCTCCCTAACTCTGCTTTCCTCCTTCTTCATCTGCTTTTATTCAGACAGAAAATGCAACTGCAATGAGATATAGGATTTGTAACCTGTTCTGAGGAGGCTTAGTGATAGACAGGTCACAAGATGACAGATAGTTATGGGGTGATCTCTGGGAGAAAGAGCTCCAGCTCTTCTGTCACGTACTCTTTCTAGGGCAATAGAATTATCTTGGAAAAAAATGTTGAGTCAAGTCAAATTTTTGTCAACCTTCAGTGAGGATTTTTCTTAAGTGTTGAAGTACTTAGACCACAACATAGTCTCCAGTAGGAAGATTACTGAAAATGAGTTTTGAAATGCCAGTAATATTGGTGCTTTTTTTTGGCATTAGATGCTGCATGAATTCAGCTGCAGTGAGACAAACCAAACTTTCATTTACTGCAGATACCATAGTGGAAAGAGGACCAGCATGTGGGCAGTAATCTTTGTTATTTGTTTTACTCCTGTATCCTTTGATAGCCAGCTGGTGATGGATGGGAAGCAGTGGAATGCTGCAGCTCTCTTCTGAAAGCTGTTTAGTACAGCAATCCAGATACTAATAAAACCCTGTGAAATGCCTCATTTTTATGAACTGTTAAAGTGATATGACTGTTACATGCTGATAATGATAAACTGAAGGAGTAATTGGCAATAATTTATTACCCTTTTGCTTGAAAGAAAATTACTCATACGGCTAAATGCTTCCAGTATATTACGAAAATGAAGTCATTCTGTTCCCTGGCTATTCTTCTTACAGCTAGAAGCCATGTCTTCTATTTCTGCATTTTTCACTGTTGCCCAATTCTGAACTCCACACAAAAAAGGACTCTTCTTTCTCTGCACTTTGTGGCAGACAACATTTGCAAGACTTAAAGCCTCTAACAAACATAATAACAACAGAACAGTCTTGTAACCTAAGGAGACCGAAAGCAAGTATTTCTTTATACAGTGCATAATGATATAATATAATTCCCTGAACAGGTCACTGATCCAAAATAGCAGTGCAACAAATACCTAACTGAGGAAATAAAATAAACTAATTAAAGAAAGAAAAACTCATCCTTCATTATACAAAGCAAGATTAGCATACAAGAGCTCATTTTTTCCCTTATCTCTGAAAAAACACCAAAGATTACCTGTTTGCAAAGAGAAGGGAATTCATTACATCACTAATAATTCAGTGGAACCATTCACCCCAACAAGATTTCACTTCTGTCAAGTTTGTGATGGGAGAGATGTGATAAATACACAAATAGTACAGAATGTTCTTCAAAGTCCCAAAAGAAAGATTTTGATGGCCACATGCTTATTGACAGTGGAATGAGCTCCTGAGCATTCTTTTTGATAGGGAAATGTTTAATTGCTCTTTATTGAGCAGAACCTTTTCTTCTGCTTGTAAAAGAAATTACTGCTTTTCCCCTCTGGTTCAGTCTGAGGAAGTTAATAGTCCCAGTTAATGACTGGGAGACGATCATAAGCAGGGTTTATTGCCCACATTACAGTCCAGTTCCTAACCAGCCTTCTCTGTTCTGATTGCCCTCCTGGAATTCTGGTGATTTTCTGTTTTATATTCCAGTGCACAAAGGCAGTTCCCGGAAATCTAAAAACTTAATGTGCTTTTAAAGTAGTATTCACAATATATTGCTGCAAATTCCTAAGTGTACTGGATATATGTATTTATTAACTTCATTACACTAGTCCAAGTGCTTCTCAGAAAATATGAATTCTTCAGCAGGCAGCAAAACTTCTGAGCACTTGCTCAGAATAAACTAGTTCCTTCTCTGTTCTTTTGTTGTTCCTCTCACTGTAATATCTACAAGCTGTTAGTAAGCCATACATATAAAAAAATATAAATGTGTTTGTACATACTTATGAGTCTTTTAAGGTTTGAAAATTACAACCTTGCAGATGTAAAAGTAATTCTTACTGTGACATCATAAATGCACACAGAAATTTGTTATAAAAAGATTAAATCCCTGCTTTATAGTGCTAACAATGCAGACTAATGTAATGGGCAGGTGTAGCTGGTATTTTATTCAAAACACCATGGAATGAGGAGACATTTTAAGTTTTAGGACAATTTTCTCCAATTATTTAGCACTTTAGAAACAAGAGAAGTGTTACGCAAAATTAAAATTAAAAAGGAGATTTCTTTGAAAGAGAGAAGGTTTTGGGACTACATACTTGAGAAGTTCTTTGCTACTTGTTTCATAGTTAAGTTCTAGTTTTAATAAACAAACATATGAAGCAGAGCATAACTCAGAGAGGAGTACAGCAGCCAAAGGTATAAAAGCCAAATTCTTACCAGGACAATGATATCAATAAAAAGACTATAGAAACTCAACTTCTATATTATATTGTGATGGATGGTCAGCAACAGAACTGTACCAAGATCATAGGCTTGAAATATGACCAAGTACCACCTTGAATTCCAAATGGAATTTCACGTTGATATTTTTATAATCTAAATATAAATAGCTAGGGATATATTGTGTCTTTTAATTACTCCCTGAAAATAATGAAGCTTCTAAAAAGCATTTGGATTTAAAAGGAAGAAATTAAAATATTTGGTATATAGATAATCTCTAGTTTCATTGTGGTTAAGGATTGATACAAAAGTATATACATACACAAGTATCCTTGTCTTTGTAAAAGCTGTTGCAACAGGCAAAATAAAAATATTGTAAAACATCATCAGGGTGATTTATTGGAAAGTTTAATTAATATTTATAGATCACTTCAGTATCATTTGCTACAGCATGCTGCAGGAGTGAATTAGAAATTGACAGTAGCGAGCAACAGAGGACTGCATAACCAGGGCATAAAAGATGAGTCTTCCTGTGGTTGCTTATTTTCAGCTGTTATGATGAGCAGAGTTTTTAACTATAGCATTTCTAAAAGGCATAGAGTGCTTTGAAATGCAGAATTTTGTTTAAGTCCAGTTTCAGCATTGCTTTATTCTTTCCTTGCTGTGTCAGTATTCTCTTCATCTCAGAAACTAATTTCTTAAAGGGTGAGATACAGAATAATCCTACTGACAGAATAATCACTGACAAATCACTTATCATTTTTATTTCATGTTATTACTATGATATAAACAGGTGATTTGCAGAGTCAGTTTCCACACTCTTTAAGGATCACAGCATGCACATATTCTCCAGAAGAACCACCTCATACCCTGACTTCTGCCTGGGGATTGGAGGCAACTGCTGCACCCCTAGCACCCTAAAACAGTTACAGCAATCTGTGAGAGAAAAAGCTCTTTAAATTAGTCATGCTGAGCAGCACCACTTCCAATGGAGCTCTCATTCTAATAAAAGTCATCAGGCATTAAATTTGTGGCTCTGGGTCTTCAGCAATCAAGTGCCATCATTCCACGTTGACAGCACAGAACAGGATTAGTGGCCTCTTCAAAGAAAATCAAACAGACATCCCTTGAGTAGTACTAGAAAATGAAATTGAGGGCTGGGTTGTTGTCTGCAGCATTTGCCTATTGCAACCATTCCAGCAGTGGCAAAGAAGAAAGGGACTTTGTGCCAAAACCAGAGTGTCGTAACAGTGACAGAGCAGCTGCTTCAACATCCCTACTCCAACATGTCATCTTAAATAAAATACCTTCAGTCTTTATTTCAATCTGATGAAATCCAGAGTGCCTTCTCCAAGCGTCAGTGAAAGCTGTAGCACTGCTAGGAGCAGCCATCATTTATTCAGAAGCCAAAAAGTACCAGCCATCATAAGAGCAAATAAAAGATGAGTCCCTGTGGCCTTCAAAGTCTACACAAAAAGAGAAATATAACTGAGGACTAAAATTTGGGATCCATTAACAGAACAGAGAACCTAAGCTAAAATGGCAAGGTTACTTTCCCTGTGCTGATCGTCCATACCCCTTATGACCTTGAAGGTGACTCTGGCCTTGCACCAGATGCTCCATATCAGTCACCTCTTCACTTCTGCAGGTCCTCACAGCATGAAGCCTAGTGCTAACAAGTGAATTTCCTAACTTCATTCCACTCTTTGGCTAATATTTCTTTTCTGGGCAATCATGGTTTGGCTTCAGGAACAAAGCTTTAAGAAGGGCTCTCCCCAGGCTTGCTGCAAGCACACTGATGGATGATAAGGCCAATGTGGGACAGGCAGTGCGGGTGCAAAAGTCACAGCAAAAAGTGTCCTGTGAGGGGACAGCCAAGGCACGGTTCTTTCTGTGCTGCCTTTTCTCCTTGAGACTGATTCTACTTGTGCTCCCAAAGGAGGCAGCAGTGTTATGGATGGTGTCTCCGTGTCTCCTGACTGGAGGCCAGAGTGGAGCACTGATGGCAGTCAGTATGGCCAAAGCTGAGGGATTGTTTCAGGGAGTCCTTGTATCTCCTCTTTGGGGCCCCTCTGTTGATGAACTTGAATGAGAGCCACAATGTCAATGTTAGGTCATGAAAGTTCATGGGCAATTAGAGCAGAACAATGCTCAGGACACCCATTGTCCATTGTATCAAGCATGGTTCTGATGGCCCTACATGCGAGTGTCAGTCTGAACACACCTTTAGAGACAGGTGTGTACCTTTGTCTCTTTGTCTTTGTTTGACTACATCAGAAGATGCCCACTGACCACGGGCAGCCAACCGGGTAGGGGGTGGAGATGAGCTTTGGTCAGGTCACTTTTTCTAGGCCCCTCTTTGTGTGGAGCAAGCAGTGCTCTCCTTGAAAAAGGCTTCGTGGTCACTCAGGATGCTGCCAAACAAGACTGTCATCTCCTGGGTCAGTCCCGAGCAACCAAAGTCCTGAGCCACCTGCATTCAGGGTTGGGTCTGCAGCTTCCAGTGCACCTTTCACCTCCCGTTTTGCCCCTTGCCTGTTGCTGCAGGGGCTTTACACGTGGGGGTTCACGCTTCCAGCCTGCACAGCCTGAATGGAGCTGGCCCCACCCCTACTCCTGGGGTTCATCTGCCAGGGCCCAGCAAGCTTGGACAGTGACAGGGAAGTCCTCAGGATGTAGGTTTAGTTAGAGTCTCCTTCTCTTAGATGGATGGCCTTACAGGGCTATACGAGCTCCTTCTACCCAGGTTTGGAGTTAGAGTTGTCTTTCTCCTCAGATGGTTGCCTGAAGGCTAGTGACGCCATCCTGCCCATGGACACACTTTGTCTGACCCTTCAGTTGTGTCCTGTCTGGCATGGGAGACCCTACTGGAGGCACCTGCCACTGCCAGCAGAGCTCCCGACCTCACAAGGACACGCAAGCTCCTCCCCCACAACAAGGGGGTGCCCGTGGAGTGAGATTCTAGTCAATACATGCATACTAAACATCAGTAGCAATGGAGGTCTTGTATTTGGATGATAGGTAGATGACAGGATGATTTGGAAAACAGAGCCTAGCATGGGAAGAAGCATGATTCAAAGCAGGCATCTCCAGAGCACCCCTTAGGACAAAAATGCACCCCAGTTTTTCAGTTCCTAGTGTCTGAGCATAACACTTACGAAGTCACTTACACCTCTCCCACTCCCCCCAAAAAATACACTGCTGCACTCTCATTGTCCAGGCCTATGAAACTGAAGGATATCCTGAAGATGGGGGCCTCAGCTCTGCTTAAAGGAAGTCATCCCATGGAGCATCCTAGAGCCCCACTACCTGCTCCAGCACCTGAGGTCGCTGCTCTGATTTGGGACCCAACAGACTGGCACTACTAGCTTGTGTCTCTGTTGATAGGTTTTAGAATGGCAGAGTATATGCCAAAAGCTTTACTTTGTAGTTACTTTACACAATATTTGTTAAGGAGACCTTTACTTTTTAAGTGACAAGTTCAAAATAGACTACCCTGATCCCTCAGCCTCTTAGTTGCCACGTGTTGGATGAGGGGATAACTGCTTTTGAATTCCAAGAGCCAGATAAATTTAATTTATTATCCTCTTATTCCCAAGCCAAAAGGAGGTGTACACTTTAAAAAATAAGATTTTATTAAGTGTGTTTTAATGGACTATTAACAGAGACACAGTATAACTGCGTGGCAGACAGCCTTTACTTTCTGTTGCTAAACACTGCATTAATGACCAATTAAAGACTCCCCTGGACTAGCTCGTTTGCTGATAGAGCTAAGCTTTTAAGCCATATTTTAGAAAGCTAAGTTTGATCTTGCAGCATGTTGGAGAATACTGTGCAGCAGAAAAATATATGCCAGTAGTAATAAGGCAGTAAAGTCCACAGCCAGTCACTCAGCTACACTTCAGGCAGTACTCAAGCACCCCAGGAAAATAAAATCTGGAGAATTAAAGCACCCTCTTCAAGGTCCATGGCAGACGTGGTGCAGCTGCACTTATAGGGGACCCTCAGTGCAGGCTGCAGGGAGTCTGGGGGTGGTGGCCAGACAGGCAGGGAGCTGCCCATTGTAAGGAAGGGACTGACATAGCTTGCCCTGAGTGCAGTAAAATACACTGCCTTTTCCAAAGCCCTGCTTCACTGATGATCAGTACCACAGCATTGCCCATAGGTGTGGTCTCAGGAGGCTGGGTGATTCCAGGGTATGTTGTCAATTACAGTCCAGGTGGACGGGCACAGGATGGGCACTACAATTTAGATGGAGAGCACAGATACTCGCCCACCTCTCCACAAAATCAGGGCAGCCTCAGCCATAGAAGGGCCTCAATTGGCAAGCTGAAGTCTGGCCCCATTGGCCCTGAGTAGCTTAGCCCTAATTGCCACAGAAGAGACAAGTTCAGGTAGGCAGCAGCAGATGACCATGTCAAGGACTCTTCAGACTTCTGCTACAGAATATGAGAATTCACCAGTTAAATAATTCTGGTCATCTCTTCTCCCCCATTGCCAACAGAACTACCTTATTTCTGGAACTCAGAAACAGCTGAAGTATTTGCAAAGATTTTTCTTTTTTCCTGAAAGATCAGCTTGAGGCAGTTATTTGTGAAGGAAGATAGGTCTTCCTGCACATTTTTGCTGAAGTACAAGCTAGTGAATGTGGGCTTTTAAAATAGGAAGTTTCAGGCAAGATTGGTACTTGTGCTGCAGCCATTTCAGTTGTCATCAACACTATTTTGTGGGGTGGCAGGAATTACTTCAGATGAGCTTTAATAATTTATTTCCCTGTGAATGCTTTCATTATTTAGCAGTGGATAGATCCATGGAAAGTAGAAAAATCTCATCCATGGGACATTTTCTCTACAAGGATCGCTTCCTGAGTGGGTTACAAAAGTATACACCTACTGCTGGAATCTGTAGATTGCCTGTGCTCTTCATAGAAAAGAGAGTTTGTGTGGCCAACAAACAACATTGCAAATGGAGCACGTCATCTGGTAGATGATGCACAATGCTCTCCTCACACAGGGCCTAAGTGTCTGCACTTTGTAACATGCCAGCCTCAGCCAACTAAAAGGCAGTGATTGAAAAGACAGTTTTAATTTGTGCATTCCCTTTGTATCTGCTACTATTCCCACCACCATTTCTGACACCTTCAACTTCCCTGGCCAAGAATATTGTCTAAGAGTGATTCCAAATTACTTCTGTCTTCAATATTTTTTATTGAGTAGGATTTTTGTAATAGGATGTGCACTATATATACATATATTTGGGGGAGGAATCACAGCTGGAATTTAGTGTTTCATATTAAATATCAATCAATTAATGGACATTACTTTTCCTTCTCCTTCACACTGGCATAGGACACATATCAAGTGACCAAGTAAAGTTCTGATTGAGTTGCTTTCCCTTGGTTAATCCTTATGTATCCCACTCAGTAGAAAACACAGTGGCATTGGCAGCATTAAGAGGAGCTGCACAGTTTCTGGGATTATTGTTGTCTCTGTGATGAAGTGCAGGGTATCCTACAATATACTGCAACAGATAGTGCACCACCTTGAATCAGTTCACCCAGGTGACTGAAGGTTTGAACAGGGAAAGAGATCCAAGAAGTGCCATGACTTAGAGCATACCTAGAAAGAATACTTACAGAGGTCATCAGTGAGGTCTCTGGCTTAACTGCTATAACTTTACATCTTGTTTCTGTAACTACCAATCTGACATCAGTTCTCCTTAGTAGCAGTGCAAAACAGAAGTAATCCCAAACATTTAAATGAGTAGCAGTAATGGGATGAGGGTCATAAAATCCCTTTTAGCCTACATTTTTAACAGTAAATATATTATTTTCAGAGAATAATCAATGCTTTCTAGAAGTGAGATTTCAATACAATTGCAGGATTTTAATCTAGGGCATGGAATTTTTGAGAGTTTAGATGACAGAATAACCCTTAGAGATAACAAACAAACAAACAAAAAACGAAAAAACACACAACCCAGAAACATAAGATAGGCATTTCTTTAAGAATAAAGTTGAGTCATTCCCCACGCTCAGGAGGCTGGAACATTGCATCCCATAAGCGCTCTTAGAGCACAGGTTTTTCATGTGGAGTGCATCATGTACATAACCTGTAAAACAGCCTAAACGTAGCCTGAACACAGTCAGTCAGACATGTTACAGCCTATCACCACTCTTTAAATCCTTAGATGAAATAAATTTCTCTTTCATGGCTCCATGCTGCAGCATCAGGAACTCCAGATTTCTCAGAGATGTACTGCAGATTGTCCCCAGTGGCCTGTGGGGACTGGAAATTTTCCCATTTGTGAGCCAGGTTCAAAAGCTGAGGCGAGAGACTCCAGCCTTGCAAGCCACATGAGAGCTAAGGCCATCTGTGATGATCTGTGATGATGTCCTGGTTCAAGTGATATACTGCTCATCCGGCTTTTCACTCCTGTGCATCTCACACACTGTTTCTGGTTTGCATTCTGGGATCTAATCTCTACATAGAGCTGAATCATCCTAAAGCTATTTCTTGTCCACACAACAGATTTCTTCCTGACTGGAACTAAAATTCGCCCAGTGAAGTGCACATTTGTTAAGACTTGTCACATGCTGATACATTCATGGACCCTTCATGATCTTTGCCTGGAGCTGACTTCCAGATTTACTCGCACCCAAGACCTGACTATTTGCTTTTACTGAGCAGGGCCCTGTCACAGCATGTTTTGCACAAATGAGCACAGAAGGTGCCAGCAAGCACTGTGAAACACTTCAGAGTGAGGACAAGCAATCCCCTCCTGCCCTTGTACATCTTTCCCATCAATAGCTCCTGAGAGGCAGAGAACTTCCTAGCCTTTCATATTTTCTAAATGGCTAGCCTGCTTGTTTCACTTAATCTGAAATAAAAGACATCTCACTGAAATACAAGGTTATTCTTTGTGGTTAACAAGGCATCTTTCACATTCTCTGGGGTTTAACACAGGGGATAATGGATATCAGCACTCCAGATTGGTTATGCTCTCTTAGGAGTATCTGTGAATATAGTGTTATTATTCTACAAATACGGTTACTTCCTGTCTACTTCCAACTCAGCCTTACTCCAGAACTAAACCTCGTAGTAAAATGCCTTTGTGTCCTAATGTCCTCCCTTTCACAGAAGTAAGGAAAGCCACACAAAGCATGCTGCTTCACATCACATCCCCAGACATTTGATCCTTTCAGTAAATTCTTCAATGCCTTTCATTCTGCGTGAGCATTCTTAACAAAATAAGCTCTACATTTTCTAAAATCAGGAACAATAATCTTAAACTAAGTAAACAAATTCTACAAATGTGGCAACTGGAAGCAAACACACTGGGCCAAGCAGTCGTCTGATGCTGTTCATTTTGCTTCAGTAAGGATTTATCAACAGTCAGCATTTTGGCTCAGTATTTGCAGGTGATAGTTCAGTATTGTTGAGCCAAGGCTATTCTGATTTGTGAACTATTCCTGTGATTCTTTTCAGCATTAGTTATCAATCATACTGTACTTCTGTGTTCAGAACAGATTCACTGGTGGTACAAATCTTGAAGTAGGATTTACACAAGCCTTATTCTAAAACAAAAGATGTGTTTCATCATAGAATGGTTTGGGTTGGAAGGGGCTGTCAAAATTCATCAAACTTCCAATGCCCCTGCACAGGCAAGGACATCTCCTTCTAGACCGGGTTGCCCAAAGTCCCATCTACCTGTCCTTGAACACTTCAGAGATGTGTTCATCTCCTCAGACTCTCTTGGCAATCTATGCCTGTATTTCATCACCCTCATCACAAAAAAATTTCTTCATTGTGTCCATCTACCCTCTTTCAGTTTAGAACCACTGCCCTTTGTCCTGTCTCTACAGGTCCTAATGAAAAAGCCTCTCTCCATGTTCCTTATAAGCCCCCTCTGTATACTGAAAGGCAATACAATACGGTCTCTTTGGAGCCTTCTCACCTCCAGGTTGAAACAACCCCAAGTCTCTCAGCCTGTCTTCAGAGGAGTGGTGCTCCAGCCCTCTCATCATCTTTGTGACCCTCTTCTAGACCAGCTCCAACAGGTCTTTGTCTTTCTGGTACTGGGGACCCCAGAGCTGGATGCAGTACTTCAGGTGGGGCCTTATGAGAACATAAATTCATACCCCACCAGAGATACTTTTTGTCAAGAGTTTAATGTCTTGAAAGCAACATCCATGCAAGAGCTGTAGAACTTTTTCCATAATGGGCATGTCGGTCACGTTTCAGTGATATGTAAAATCATCAGAATCAACATGATCAGAACACAAATTAAAACTTCACGAAAAGAGCAATAACCATGATATTTTTAAGAAGGAACTGTGTCTGATCTTTGGGATGCATTCCATCATGTGTGTAGATGATTTTTTTCGTTCAAATGGGGTACAGAGCACTTGCCAACTTGTAGTCAGATATCAAACCAAACAAAACTTGGCTGAGAGCTTGTTTAAGACTCACAGATATATATGTGGCTGCCTTCTCTCTGCCAAGCATGGCTGACGTAGTATTCTAGCTTACTGTACACACATAACTTTGCACACATCACATGAAAATGCTGGAGGTCTGCTGGTAATATTGTAGATTATTTTTCACTTACTGAAATATACACTCAACTGCCAATTAAAGATTCTGTCCAGTGTGCTGTCAAACAATTTCCTTCCTGAGTAATGCTGTGATTACAAGCAGTGCTAGAGGGCATTCATAACACAATGGGAATGCTTCTCAAACTGTAACAGAGAGGTAAAGAAGTAATTGAACAAAAAATGCAGTTCATCTGCAGTTATCATTACAATACAGATCAAGTAAATCACACACTGTATGTATACATACGTGTACGTGTATGTGTATATGTACATGTATACCCCACACACTGGGGGTATACTGTATGGCTGTGCATACAAGGTGAGGGTGTTGATCCACATTCACATTTAAGTGACATAATACGTAGGTGTGTTCTGCCACATATGTCACTCTAGCCACATTTTCACTACATCCCTTATGGTGACATCTGTATTTATGGAGACAGAAAATAAGCAATACTCTTCCTGGATAATAAGGGTAGGGAAGCAAGGCAGAGAGCTACCTCTTCAAGTGATTCCAACTTGTACACCAAGAGGTAAAAGTTTTATCTTTTATTACCTTCTTATTTTCTCCTGTCTCTATTCCTCTCCTTTAGTTTTACACAACTTAGTTCCAAAGCCTTGCAATATATTCTCCAATTCATCAGCTGTCACCCAGCACTTACCTTTCATGCACTTCACCTCCAACTTGGTCCAGTGCTTCCTGCTGAAGTCAGAGAGCACACAGCTCTATCACATTTATCTCCTTTTCTCTTGCCACTGAATAGGACCCCTCATACCACCGGAGCAATGGCCTGTCTTACCTGAAACTACTTCACATCACCAGCCAGATTTAGGGAAGTGAATACAACCTTCCATACCATACCAACCAAGAAGGAGGGGTAACAATTCAAGTGGCTGACTGAAATACCCCTACAATCAAAACCTTTAACTTCATTCCTGATGGAGGGACCATCCATGGAGGGACCTGGCTTACAACTCAGATACTGGGACACTGGGTGAAGTGCAGCCACAACTGAGACAAGGGTTAATACCAGTCTAGTGCTAAGACAAGAGCTCCGTTTCTGTAATAAAAATGTGTCCAAAAGCAGCATGATTTGGGCTGCCATGGTAAAGAAGAGAAGTCACAAGCCAGTGTAATCCTAAACTCAGTGCTGGCCCAGAACTAAGTTTTCTAGTTTTTGCAGCGCTTTAGTTCTGGTGTGCCCAGCTACAGAAACTGGCACCAGAGCTTGAAAGTTTCATGCAGTTTGCTTTAAATCCAAGAACTACTGCTCACAGTATGGAAAAATATTTATTTAGCTACAGAGCAAGGAGCAGACAGCAAGAAGTGTTTGCCACTAACATCCCCAGTTTTAGCAATATGTCTCTCACGTGCCTTGATTTTACATCATGGAACTAAAACAATCACACTAAGATTAGTTCACCGTATTAAAAATTCTAAGAATTTTAATGGTAACTTATCTTCTAATGGCTCAACAAATTTCAACCTTTCTCACTTGATTTCTCCATATCATTTGTAATTAAACCACTTACTGAAAAACTCAATTTTTGCTTTTTATGCACAGTGCAAGGGTAAGAGGTTGAATTCACATTTTCTGGAGTTTCAGAAACTGCACAGCTTTTGGTTTTGTCACTTCAAATACATATTTATTTCTTAGCTACTTAAAAAATAAATGTATCTTCACAAGTTACCAGCTCTTCTATATATCCCCTTGCATCTCTTCGATCACACTCCTCCAACCATTCAGTAATCCATTAGTAATTATAACTTCATAGCTTCTTTAGCCTAAAAGGGACCAATTTATCGCAGACTGTCATGAATCTTGGTTTTAAATTATCAAGAGTCCAATTATATAGAGGAATGGTGATACCTCTTCCCAATTAAAGTGACTGATTTCACGTAAGCCCTTGTAACACTTCCCTTTTTAATTAGATACATCCTTATCAAATACAAAGAGATTCACCCTCATTTTCTATTCAGGGAATGCAATGTAGCAAACATAAATCATACACCAACACAGTGCCAGTTGTAATAATGTTTTCAGCATACTTGGACAACTTCAAATCCATCAGGATATGATGTCTATTATTCCTGTTTCATTCCAAACATTAACTTGAAAGGCAAGAAAAGGCTTAAAACTTTTATGTCCAAACATCCCTGGTTACATCTAAAAATATTAAGCCAGTTACAAGTTGAGAGAGAGGAAAAAAGAAAAAGAATCACATTCATGATTCACAGTGATTCACATGAATCATTTACCTCCACTAGAATTAGAAAGTAAATAAGGATGTGGCAATGCAGACTCCCTATTTACTTCTTTTGTGCCAAGCTTAGAGATGGTACCACAACTGCTACAGAATGCCCTTACTGTTGACAAAAGACAGGAGTCCTGAGGAACAGGGTACCTTCCTGAGCTGCAGTTGTCCTCACCAGAGCTAAAGGACTCCTCAGTGTGCAGAGCCAAACCAGAGGGAGTGCACAACCTCCTCGGCAGCTTCCTCTTTTCAGACCAGGACTGGGAAAGGCAGTGGCCAGAGACATTTATACTACAAACTGAGGTGAATGCTAGCAACTATTGTGAAATCAAACAGAAGCTAGGAGATGTAATAAAGTCAACTCACTAGAGGAAATGGAAGCACTGTTCATTGAAGAACTCATCTGCATACACAAACCTAGAGAATACCAGTATTTGTCTTCTGTATTTTTCAAAAGCTTTAAAAGCCTCAGGAGTATTCATACCATACCAAGAAAAGCCCTACTTCCAAACACTGCAATTAGTGACCCAGACTGTAAGTGCTGACATATGGGAAACAGAGCAAGACTCTTTGCAACTCCTCGCTGAAATTCCTCCTCCTAATCTGATGGAGGGAGTGGGATTTCTCTACCATGGCTCAGTACCCTGATTGCATCTTTCAGGGATGCAGCTTGAAAGGGAAGCATTGTTCCACAGATGAGCCTGAAACAAATCTCCAGTAACTAATTCATTCAACATGTGCTACAGTGTTCCAACCATTCTTGCATCCACCTCACATGACAGCCAGTCACTGCCTGCTAATGTAGACTTCACTCTGCATTTTCCTTGTAAACAATTTTTTTTAAAACCCAGAAAGGCGAAAAATACCTTTAATTGACAAAATGTTAGGCACAATTCAGAAGCAAAGAGGTTCCCTGCTGGGTTCATGCATCAACTGCACACAGCAGTGAATGCTTTTTTGTAGTCACACAGGAAAGAGCACCTGCTAAGGGGAATGCAAGGCTATTTTAAAACAGAAAGATTTGCTACATTTTGGAAAGAGGGGTAAGCCACAGCTACTGTGGACAAAACTCAGAGGATGCAGAACTTTAAAAAGTTAAAAAGCTTAATATGGACTCTGATTAAGGTCTTATGATAGGCAGAGAAAAAAGGGTTTTCAAAGCCTTCCCATGTTAACACTCTTGTTTCCATGCTAGTTGTAGGAAAGACTATTGAAACAAAACATAAGGAAGGTTTGCTTTTTATGGAAAAGGATGATACTGCCATCTAAAATTCTAACAGACATTATGCACAACTTCTCATTGTTCCAAAAATGACAACACCAAAAGGCTTCAGATACACTCACACTTCACAGCATGCTGTGTTTATTTTCGTCATCCAATTTATTTGAGTTACACTAAGTTGACAAAAACTCAGAGCAGTCATAAACTGATTTTTCAGATAGGAATGTAACTCTATGCTAGGACAAAAACACCGATTTTCTTTCAGTTTCCATCAATAAAGGAACAGTACATTGTTATCATTATTACATTGTTACCACTCTACTTGTGTTATATAAAAATTAGGAAAAAAAAATCCCCGTTCTGTGCCAAATTGTTTACAGTATGAAACCAGCTGCAGTAATGCTGAACACTGATACTAGCAGATAGCTTCTACTTAAGTTAAAATTGGAGGCTAGTATCATTATATGGTCACTGGCAATAAATTCACAAGCTGAGAAAGAAAAGTAACTCAAGAATACTGTAACAGAGGATGCTCTGAAGATCTTTGTGTAACAACAGCTCCTCCTCTAGGTCAGAGCATTGAAGTCTGGAATGAGCCAGAAGGATCAAGTTAGAAAATTGGACCAGAAGTGTGATACATTTACAGGAAACAGTAGGCTTGTATTTACTGCAGCTGGGCAAAGCCCCACATACAATAGGGGCTGAAGCAATGAAAAGGCAAAGAAAATACTGGAGCAGAGAGAGAAGATACTTAAGAGGCACCAGACAGCAGAGTCTGCTGCATTTTGGGCTAGGAAGTCAGTGCAAAGAAAAGTCACAGATCCATTAAGTGAAATACATCAATCCAGTTCACCACAAGGTTGACAAATTAAAAACAAGTTTTTGGCAAAAGCAAATATGCTTTTGAAGCATAACATCTTCTATGTTGATTTAATTACATGCTCATGCATCTTAGCTTTAAA
Source organism: Heliangelus exortis (assembly GCF_036169615.1). NCBI lineage: Eukaryota > Metazoa > Chordata > Aves > Apodiformes > Trochilidae > Heliangelus > Heliangelus exortis. The sequence continues at coordinate 36,347,948 of NC_092454.1, forward strand.
CCAATAAATGATAATTATGAAAAAAGGCCCGGTCCTACAGACTTTAACCACAATGGGTATTGCTTCATGGAACAGTTAAGATAGAGCTTCAATCCTGAAGGGAAGGTCTTAAAAGTTAAAAACACAGATATTAAGTCCTAAACACTACTGGTGTTATACTGTTAGAATATACCTGACAAACCAAGTAGATACCCTCATAGAACACCTAGCAGTACTTCTAGCTTCAAAGAGTAATTGTGAAGCATTACAGGAAGCTTATGACAAATGTTGCCTCCTGAAGTTTACTGAAAAGAAGGCATTTCTGAAGCAACTTGTGACTAGAAGAAACAGACTGGGATCCATAGCATCACTCAATGCTCTGCATGTTTTAAGTACTCATTAAGAATTGTTTTGCAAATTAGGAACCAATCTTGATAAGTATGGGGATCCTCACCTTCAGGGAAGCCAAGGCTACCAAGTTATTGCAAGATTAAACTCAGTCCCATGAAGTTAACTACATTAGCTACAGGAACTAAAAGAAGATACAATTTGTGTGCTACCACTCCGCAGTATCACAGTCACTTTCAAACCCTTTAGCTTTTATTTCATAGATGTGCAGCATGACTCTAGCCCAAGGGCATTTATGACTGATGCATCTGCATGAAGCTTCTCATGAATGTTGCAAGCTTCTGAACATCTTCTACAGTCACTGCATTATATAAAGAGGCACGGATTCCTCCCACAGATCTGAAGAAAGGAGGGCAGGAAAAATTTTTATAAGTTCTGAAAAAAAGCACTAACAACATTCACAGACATTCAAAACCAACCCCTGCTTCAAAGGGATAAAATTCATATTTTGTGTCAACGAGAAGCAACATTTAATTTTTCAAGGCAAGCTTGCAGTCTGGAGAAACTCAGTGCTTAGTCATTTAGAGCTCCAACGCTGTAGCCCTGTGGCAAAAAGCTATGATTTTTATTCCTACAAACACCATGGAACCTGGGAAGGAACTATTGCAACCAGTTAGACAAGGCATTTAATGAAAGGCTTTATACAACGATACAATAAGAACCCAAGAGTCACCCTCTTTGGTATTTGCACAGAGCCAGACTGATCAATTGGAGAAGAAAGCAGAACTAAGGGGAAAGCTCATTAAGTACCACCCCACCTAAGCAGCAGTTTGAGCCACCAGCAGTCTCCAACTACCAACTCGACTGCTATTCCCAAGTGATGCCAAACCAATGTGAGGAACAGTTTGTGAGTGAAAAAGGCTGGCAAGTCAATGCACAAATGCCTGCTGCTATTTCACTGTAGCAAGAGTTTATTCTGCACAGGAAAGTGATTCATCTGACTCTAATGCTTACCGATGTCCCTTCAGAGATATCATGTTGAGTTCCACAGCTTTCTCAAGAAATTTCTTTTCCAGTGCTTCATCACCCTTGATACTGCCAATGCGAAAAGGGACATTCATTCTGCTTCGGTTCTTTTTCTCCACGGGACATCTAGAAAAGTTGCAGAATGTAATAAATTATGCATTGTGTGCTAATTCAGCTACATACATTTCCAGAAAGTGTAAATTAGCATCAGACTAATTCCTTCACTAGTGAAAATACTATTTTCTGTGAAAAAAAGCAACCTTCATTTTTTAAGTGTAATAAAAGTGTAATAAAAAAAACTGTGTATTTAAGTGTAATAAAAAAACCTAGTAAGTGGAAAGCTTGTTAACCCTTCCTGAAATACTCAAAACTGCCCCAGTGTACAGGAGGTCTGTAAACAGACTTAGTTACAACAAACAGTAAAAGCCACCACGCCACCCACAACAGTATCAGTTATGCTCTCCCAGGTAACTGAGGTTATTTACAGCAAACTCTCATTAAGTCTCAAGTTTCTACTCTATCTTCAAGGACTGTAACACCTGGTTCTACTCTGCTAGTCACAAGTGTCACCAGAAATGAGCTTGATTCATCTAAACAAAGCTAAAAGAAGAGGAATATAGCATAAGGAAGATAGCATATGGAAATCTACATGGAAACGAGACTTCTGTTATTTGTACTCCTACATTAGCAGAACATCAAGAAGACAAAAGGTGTCTAAAACAAATTTTGCATTCCATCCATGGCCACTACATCTACGAGGTCCATCACAGTTTCATCCTCTTGGAATTCCCTTTAATCTAAAGCAGAAAATTCAAGACATGTTTAAAGCAAAATATCCCTTCAACTACACTGAAGACAAGAATGGGGGGGGGGGGAAATTAATTTTTTTTCTTTAGTGATTCTGGTTTCAAAGATGATACAAAACCTCCAGTTTTATTCTTTCCTAAGTCTGTAATGTGGATTCTTGTAAGGATCCATTAGGGATAAGTTCTCATAAAGCATGTAAATTTCATACCTGCTACCCTTCTATTTGACAAAGAATTGCTATAATTCCTTTTTAGTTCCTCTCTTGTTCCTTTGTACTGATTTCTCCATTGTGAAGAGAAAAAAAACCTCAATGATAATATGTGCCTATGCAAATTTTTCTGCTTCAGATACAACGAGGAAAACACTGTTCACAAAGTCCTATCCTTGTAAGCATATTCCTGCTGAGTAGCTGAAGCTATGCTTACTTTTTAGGAGATGCAGTTGCTATTAAGCAGCCGGATGTAACTCGGTGCACAGGCTTTGGAAAGCAAACTAAACAGCACACAGCACTTTGCTGACAAAATTCCCCATTTGCTACATGGCTTCCCACAAGGCTTACCCCTGCGAAGCATACTACAGGTTTGGTGGCACATTTAAGCTGGGAAGGGAGATTCAGATTAGTCTTCCTTTTAGTCACAGATCCAGTTTTAAAAATCCACGATCTTAACTGCACTGCTTAGTAAGATGCACACAGCTCAGTTACTGACACTGCTTTGCTTTCCTAATTGAGTACTTACCGTTCCACCTCTATTGCATTTCCCACTCACACACAGCCTTACAGGCCAGCTTGCCAGCAACAGACTTCTATTATGACAAATGTTTTTTCAAGGCTTACTTGTCTACAGAGGTTTATGAAAAACCCTCAGAATTTCAGTAGGGTGGGATCACAATCTAGATCACAATGCTAACGGCAAAGCTATTCTCATTAATTGAATGGATAAGCGGATTAAATATTATGATTAAACTACATACCGGCAATTAAGATTGAAGCCAGTTTTAATATCAGATGCAAATTTAACTTGTCCTATCTTAACTTTGACTTGAAACTTAACTAGTTCCCCAAACTGCTGATTTTATACTGAAAGCAAAGGAAAATCTATTGCAGTTTCAGTCAGTTACTAGTTTGAGCTTGATGAGTATTACAGCTATTCCAAAAATCACCCATATTTTGAGCCCCATGCGTTCAAAAATACATTGTAACATTATGTAAAAATCAGAGGGTTAAATTTGCTCTGGGAAACCATAAAAAATTATTGAAGAAAATAAATAGTTATTTAAAAAAATGTACTGCTTGTTTTCTGCACCTAGGACAGATCTTCTTTACTGTTTCACAAAGTGTTGGAGAACATGCCATAATTAGCTAATAAAAATGCTCTGCTTTACAGAGAAAAATGAACAATCAACTTCTGAAAGACAGCAGGAAGAATATGATGCAAAAGTGGTCTCTGTGACTCTTCGCAAGCCACTTTCTCTGTCCTGGCCTGCATTTCCCTAGCAGACTCAGTAAACATACAAACCAGGCTCTGTATATCTGGTTTCTGTACACTCTTGTCCTGGGCCCCTTGATTTTATTAAGTTTAGAATTTATGTTATTATTTAATAGCATGTATGTTATTAATATGCTTCAGAACTGATGTATACAGGATAAGAAGTAACTTCCAACCGGAATGAGACTAATCCTTAAATAGTTAACAAGTGAATAGTTTGCACAAATCCAGTAGAATTTTAGGATTCCTCAAAAGCTCTACACGCTGAAAAGATAACTTTAAAAATATACTGCAATCAGACTCTTAAAATTATAAATATATGTTTGGCTCTGCAATAGATACTGAAACCAAGTAGAAAAGCATAGCAACTTACACATAGAATCCATTAGATTTGTCTATGATATCATAAATCATTCCTGATTTGATTAAACTAAGTTTATCCATAGCTTCAGCTCCACCATTATTCTTTATCCATTCCAGTACCAATCCCATGATATAAATACTGCAAGAAGAAAGGACATTTTTCAGTCAGATTATTTAAAATGAGAAAAACAAACAGCAAAACGCAACAGTCCTGTTTACTGATTGACAGAATGTTTCAGGAACAAAATGTTATGTTTGCTTTTAGAGATCTTAAGATTAACAACTCACAATCTGGACTATTTAAATTCTTACAGTTCTAAACATGTAGTGTTTTTTTGACAGAAACAAAGCATCCTGAAACCCAAATGCTATGCAAATCTTTTGGACCAAACTTAATCCTTTGTACCACACGAGGACACGTCCTGTAGGTTTCCTGCAGTGCTCCCAAGGACACCCTCAGACAAGCTGCACAGGCTGCCAAATCACTGACCACACATCTGACCGTCAAGTCCTAGAAAGACCCACTTAGTGCAAAAGACAGCAGCATCCACACTGTGCAGCTGCTCTAGCAAAGATGCAGGAGTGAATCTCAAATGTATGTACCCTGATAATGCCAGCAATCTAATCCACTTTTCTCAAAGGTTAAATTAAAACTATAATCCCATTTCTGTCCAAAAAGACCTCTTTCCTCACATGAGCAGTAAAGACTGGCAAAATAAATAGTGATGTATTGCACATAATTATTCATTAGCAGTCAAATTCTAAGTAGAGAACTGGCAGCCTGCTAGCATTACGTGGTCTGGGACCAAGAATTTCAATGGTAGTTACTAAGTGCAACATAAAAAAATCCCACAGGCCTTTTGCCTTTGTGCTTCTGCTACAAAACTCAGCTTGTTCAAGTTCAGGCATTTCCCACGACTACAACACTTTGCATAATAAACTGCTCACAAGTTTTCATGGCACATTTCCAACAAGTTTGCTTTTACTAATCCCTTCATTACAAATTCCAAGGGAGCACTCCAAGAACATTACCCTACTAGTTTCCCTAGCACAGGTCTAGCAGAAGGAGATTTTAAACTTGGCTACTTTTAATTTCTTAGGGGATACCTGTGTCAGACGTTGGAACATTGCAGAAAGACTGGAGAACAACCAGAGTTAAAAAACTGTCTTTTACATAAAGCACCTAATACCTTTGAGAGCAAACTATCAACTACCCCAGTGCAATTTACATGTTGTGTAGACTAGACCCATGACAAATGAACAAGGCCACATTCATTTCTTACCCTCCCTTCACAGAGTGAAACTTCTTGGACATCTAAGGCTTAAGGAAGTTGGCCTTGGAACTATCTACAAATCCCAGCCAGCTGAAATATTTCATCCTTCTTTCATGTTACTCAAAATAATGCTGCTGGAGCAATTTTAAATGCAAAATAAAGCGTTGGAGCTTGGAAATTTTTTTATTTTTTTTTTTTAACAAATTCATTGTTAACTTCAGTAAAGCAGATTAGGGTCAAAAAGCCAAGCTCTGTAGTGCCAAGTGGTTAAGCCATTAGCAGCACTTTAATTTAATTTAACATCCTGCTGAAGTAGCTTTTGCAAATTCAGTTAATATTTCCTGCCTGTTTGCCAGCAAACCATTAGAGAATGCAAGGAAAAAGAGCAGAGAAAGTACTAAGCTTTGCCAGCTCCCTACAAAAACTGGAACAGGCATTTAGAGCCAAGCTAAACAGATGTACACCCTGCCAAGATTTTGATCTGTGTTACATTCTGGATTCTCGAGTGTACTTCAATGTGGGTCGATAGCACAAAGTGATATCTGGCAAGAAAGTGATCAGAAAGGAAAAAAGACTGTTCGTTCAACTTTTCAACATTTCAACTGTATTTTCTGGTCTTTCACTCTTCCACTACCCCATTAATATTGCTGAGAGATACTGAGTAAAGCAGCACTTTCTTTTCAGCAGTTCTTTGCAGGGGCTAAAATAAAGCTGCAGAATTTAGTTTGGTTTGCTTTTGAAACCAAACCAGTGGAGCAACACTGTGGTCAATGCTAAGATTAAGAACTTTGGCTTTTCAGATGGAAATAGCTTTGTACTTGGAAAACACGAATGGCTGGACTTAAAACCTGGCATATGCAAGGAAGTACATGGTGTCCAAAACAGTATGTGTGACTTGGTAGTCAGAATAAAAATTAAAAAAATTAAAATTCATGAAATAGAAGTCTTATCAATCACCGAGAAAAGAGACACATGAATACTGCCCATGTTGTAAAGACAAACATTCAGAAAGACAAACAAAAATCTGCAAACATTGCAAGGTTAATTCTTTCCTTCAACACCAGCCCTAGGAATATTGGGTGTACTCAGCAGATAGGGCAGAGAGGATGACAGCAAAAGTACCTCATTGCAACACTACATAGTCTACATACATAGTATGCATTCTGCTTTGGAAAACTAGTTGAGCACTGTGAAGTCTGGAACAAACATGCTCACAAGATTTACTGTTCTTTTGATAAATTAACTGCCTCTTTGATAAACTGAGATAACTTGCACTAGTACACCCCATAGAGAGAATCAGCAGATCCACAGATTAGTATCAGTCAAAATTTCACTGAATGTCATTCAGGTAGGCTTTATACACAGGAATCACTGTACTTTATACAGTTCGTTTGATGTTGGACATTGTTAGGCAACTTAAGTTGCAAGTTCTGGCACGTATGAAGAAGCTGCCAGAGCTGAGATTAAGTGTTAATAATGTGAGATTGCATTATCAAGTTATCAGAGCCAAAAGGAAATCTTCTCTTCAAAAGTATAATTGAGTATGCTCAAAGTAATTAAAAAAACTTCAGGGGAAATAAGATGCCTTAAGATTTTTTATTTGTTTTTTAAAATAATCACTTTAGTGGACTTTGGTATAAAAGTGCTCCAGATTAGCAGCAAAGCTCCATTTCACCAGCTATCAGATGCTAGGAGATAATTTTAAAAGAGCAAGCTATACACAAGAAGCAGAACAGACTACATGAAATCACCAGGTATATGCCAATTTTATGATCTGGACTGCTAGCAGTGATTATGAAGCTAGACCAGTTTTATTTTTTGATGCTAATCAAACAGGTAGGACTTTAAAAAATATATGTACTATAGAATAAAGCAAAGCAATTACTAGAATCCTTTGCTGAAAAAGTGCTCTTTTACAGGAATCTGGAGTTCAGATGCTGAGAACAGCCTCAGGAAGAAAATAAATCTATACTGAGTGTTCCAGAAGCAAGAACATGTGCCAAATTACCTACATGCACTGAACTGTGTTCATTTAAGTCAGAATTGGATCCTGGAACTTCTACAATGTAATTATGACATACCATACTTATTTCTAAAAATATTATGTCCTTTATATGACTGAGTCCTACTATGAAACATCTACGGCAGTCATATGGCTGGACACTCCCCATGTTTTCACACAATTCATGTGAAACAAATCACACATTATCAGTGACTTGAAAGCAAATACTCAACAGCTGAAACTTTTCCCAGTAAGAGCAGCAGATGGCAGTGCAGCAGCTTTCTGAAGAAAAGAAATTCGGCATCAGGATAAATTACCTGTAGCATGGTGGAGTGTTATACACAGAGCCGTTCTCTGCCTGTGTTTTGTAATCCAGCACCACGGGGCATTCTTTCAGTGCAAATCCCAGCAAGTCCTCACGTACTATTACAACAGTAACTCCAGCACAGCCAATATTCTTCTGAGCACCAGCAAAAATCACGCCAAACTTCAAGATAAAGAAAAGAAGGACTTGATACATGCATTGACTAGTAGATCTGATAACCAACTCATACATCCATACCACTATATAACAGCCGTACAACTCAGCTGAACAGCTTGGAGAACAAGCTGAAAAGAAGCAAGCTGTAGGTCAAAGAAGAGTTAAAAGGAGTTCTGATTTCAAAATGCAATTAAAGCTACAGTTATTATCCCAGGTATGTCAATTACTATAACCATCTATCTTCACTCAACTAAGGAAGATAATCAGAACCAATTTCCCAGTGATTTGTGTTTCATTAGGAGTCACAAATAATTCTCAAGACACCTTAATCCCATTTCACACTACTCCAAGCAAATTTACCAAAAAAACAAAAGCCAAACAAAAAAACCCATACACAGTCATTTCAAACAATCTGGTATTTCGGAACATAATCCCCCTGTTCAAGAGGGGCAGATCAGAAAAGGCCAAAATGCATGCACTAAAACTTGCTCCTACTTTTTGCTACACACAGATAAAGGTCAAACACACTACTTCACTAGTCATTAATACTTCCCACTCCTAACACACTTTACAAACATTATTTGCCTATGTTCTGCTTCTGTATTATCTAGGAAACAGACACAGCAATTGTAAGGCACAAGAAGCTTCAGCAGCGTAAAAGGTTTTACTGATTTTCCATGTAAGATGCAGAATAAAAAAAGTTCTGATTCACAGTACCCTACTGTAACTGTATACAATATCTACAGACTAAGTATGATTCACGTTACACCTTTTTTAGCTACAGCATCAGCAAAGACTAAAAACTAGAAATATAAGCTTGGTCTGCTATTAGCAAAATTTCAGCACGGTTCAGTATGTTTTTACTGAAAGGATACAGACTCTGAAGTCTCAAATTTTAAATTTCAACATTTTGATGTTTGTTTCCACCATCAGGTAGCCAACTAACAACATACTATTTCCTTATCTTCATTGCTCAGCATCTCTGGCCATACAGACATTTCCAAGGGCTTAATTATACGCATTCAAGTTCGAAAATATTTTGTGCAGCCACTGCATACAATACCATACCTTGGAAACATCCACAGGCCTAGACAGGAAGTTTGATGACATATCACAAACCAGGACTGCTCCTTTAACATCAGGTACAAAGTCAAACTCCACACCATGAACAGTCTCATTAGCACAGTAATACACGTAAGATGCATTTGGATTAAGATTCCAAGTGCTTGGGTCAGGAATGTCTGGGGTAGGAAAAAAAAAATTAAAAAAAAAAATCAAAGGTCACAGCAGACAAGTAACAAGTAAAGATGAAGTATTAATTACCTTGTAATCAGGAAGGTCCAATTTATCTGCAAAGGAAATATACTAGTGCGTTCCTAAAATTCTGAGGTGAGCCATCATTAAGCTGACAAACACCTTTCTGGTTTTCAACCCTTATTCCTCAAGGGATTTTTATCAGTTTTGCAAGCCCAGACTACAAGCTACTACTCTAGGAGTACTACTCCTACTACTTCAGAGGAATTCAGGCACCAGGCCAATGAATCCTCCTGATGCTTCTGGAACCACTGAAGCATCTCAATTTTCACTGGCAAGGGTCTCTAAAGCTGTGTTTCTATCGCATTCCCAGAATTTCAGTCTTGTCCAAGCTGACCACACGGTTACCCACCTATCTCCCATTTAAGATTTACAAATCTGATTTACAAAACTAAGATTTCTTCTGTCAACCAGCAACGCACAGGCATGCCCTGACAGCACAGAACAAGTTTTGCACAAAATAAACAGTTGCTTTTCCTTTCTTCTCCAAAACCTGGGGGGAAAAAAAATTATTGCGACTGCTTCCACCATTTACTGCCTCTCCCTTTACCTACAGCTATGAATACACACCCCTAGAATGGGAAGTTGTAGGCTAGATTCCTTGCTGTGCCTTAGAGGATATAAAATTATCTCCCAAGCTAGTTTCCTTATCACCAGTTGCTAATATGTATGGGATATTCCTTGTCTTCCCTGTTGCCACTCTTCCCAGTTCAAATGTTGTAATTTGGACGAGAGAGAAGAAATGTGTGACTATCAGGTGTAGAAGCCAGAAGTGAGATGTCCCTATCCATGAATTAAGGTATATCCAGTGACAAATTATACAATCAAGGTGTTCTTGAAACAGACTCCCTCATAAAAATTCCAAAGGCCTCAACAGTAGTTAACATTTTCTTCCTTCTACACTGTGGTCATTTAGATTATGTCTCATTTCCAGTAACAAGATCCAAGAGGAGGAGTTGAAATTGACCCTTTTGTTCCAGAGTCAACTGCCAGCTGTGCAATAACTGTTGTTGTAACAATTATTACAACAGATGGGGAAGATATTGGGGAACCCTTGAAGAAAAGGTAACAGAATACAAGACTCCCATCTACTTGGCCCATTAGGTTAAGATCCCATATTTGCTTCTATTTGAAAACTCATTACTGATTGCACCTGAAAATTAAATACCTTGCAATATCCCTGCAAATAGCTTAAGAACTCAGCTAAATAAAAGAAACAAATGAACAAACAAAAAAAAAATTAGTAAGACAGCCAAGACCATTTCTCTACAGATATACATTCACTTTCTTGCCACTTGTTTTCTGGGACCTGCTCAGCCTTGTTTGACAATTCTTTCCTGATGGAGACTGTTAAGACATTTAACAGATCTGCTGGTTATGAACATGGAGAGATGTTGCAGGCAATCTTTCAAATGCTGGCCAGCCAACTCTAATTAACATCCAATAACTCAGAAGCTGAGCTTAACCCGTTTGTAGAGTGACTCAAAAAGCTAAGCATTCATGTTGATAGAAGCAAGCATCAACTTACTTGTGTAGGCTCCTAGTTTTGGATGAACAATATTCACTTTGGCATACTTCTCTGCTTCTTTAGCTGCTTTTGCTGACCAAGCTCCAGTAACCACGTAATCTGCCTGTCTTCCCTCCTTTAAACCAATAAGATTAAGTGGGACTGCACTGAACTGACCAGATCCACCTCCTTGGAGGAACAGAACTTTGTAGTTTTCTGGTATATTTCTGCATGCAAGAGATAAACATTTATATTATTCCCAGAAGACACAAGATTTATGCTACTTGATATTCTGCATTTAACAGAGCACTGTTAGTTTAGAAGACTCTTTGACAAGTGGCTAAACCAAATTCCATTAGCTCACCTCAACACTTCTTCTGAGTAGCAACTTAAGTATTAGGAGAAATACAATATATTTTTCTGATTAAAAAAATGCTGAAAGCAAGCTTTCTCCCCTCCTTGGATAGCATTAAACAAAAAGAAGACCACTGTCCTCTCCAAGATTAGATACTTTGTCTGGTAAAGTAATAAACAGAAAAAAACCCAACACACAAACAGATGCTTTCAAGGAAAGGTCTCTACTTGAGTTATTACTGGTGCAACCAGCACAAGCATAAAGCAATAACAAGCAGTAAGTTGTCCACTTACAGCAATTCACGCAGGAGACTTTCAGCTGTATTTAGAATTTTTGTGAAATCTGAGGTCCGATGGCTCATTTCTTTAGTGGAAAGGAAAGAAGAAACAACATGAAGCAAAACAGTAATACATGGAATACACCCAAAATGCCTGAAGGCACCCATTCCAACTCTCTCTGTCTCTCTTTTTTTTTTTTTTTTTTTTTAGCTCAGCCTTCCTAAATACCCACATAAGACTTACACCTCCAGTCTTGTCCAGATCCAGGCAAATACAGTCCATCCACATTTGGAATCCACATGACCTTACTACCAGAAATAACTTCATCTATGTGAAAAAATACTCCCTAGAAAGGTCGAAGTTTTCCTCACTCTAAGAATGTCCTCTTCTACTAATGCAAGTATAGAGTAAGGTTCAGGGGGTTGTTCTTTTCTTTTTAATAAGGCTTCTCCATGCAGTAATCCTAATTAAAAATTAAGGTCACTTTATACTAATTAATTTTCTTAAATCCATATTCTTTCTTCCAACTGTAAGGGTGTACAGTTTAAACACAAACTCAAAAAGAGACTGCTGAACTCTTGGCAACCAAACTTGCACAAAGCTAGTAAAACACCGACCATTTCCTGCATAAAATTTTTGTGCAACCAGGGCTGAAAAGGCAGTCAGCTACCTGTATGGCACAGAACACACCCCCTCCTCATGACAGGACAGCCTTCCTAAAGTGAAGGATGCTACACATCCGAGGTGTTTCACCACACAGTATGCAAAGTACTATATATATAAGCATATATACACAAATGTATAGTATGTGTCTAGTATTTTCATAGAGATTGTCATGGTTTGGTGCAGTGGTGTTTTGGAAGCAGGTGGACCACAGGGGTGGCTCCTGTAGGAAGCTGCTGGAAGCTCACCCAGTTTCAATTCTGGCCCTGCCTCTGGGCAAGGCTGAGCAGATTTGGCAAGCTGGATGCACTTCTGCAAGTAACAGTCAAGAAAGGGAAAATTAAAACTGCAAAGAAATAAAAAAGGCTGCAGAACAGAGGAGAAGAGGTGAGAGCAATGACAGAACAAAGACACCAAGGTCAGTGAAGGAGAGGGAGAAGGTGCCCAAGCAGAGATTTCCTCTCAGCCCCTGATGAGATGGAAGCTGTGCCTCTGCAGTCTATGAAGTACAGGGGAGCAGTCCCTGGAGGACCAGAGTGGGATAAATGTGAATTAGCCCCTGAAGTGTCACAGGTGGGCAGGAGGACATACAAGTCACCAAAATAGGGCAAGAAAAGAATATAAGCTGAAACACCAAGATCAAAAACTCTTAACAATTTGGTCAAGCATCTACATTCTGAAAAATATTGAATTTTTAAGGTCTTACCGAGAACACTGATACCAATTCCTTTGTAGTCCACCAGTTCTTTCTGTGCTTCTAACAATACCTGACAAAAGAAAAAAATCCACAGATAAATGAAGAAAATTTCCACTATCTGGAGCTACTGATGCATCATTCATGTGTCAGCTTCTTCCACGCTGCAACAACTTGACACTGGTCAAATGAGCCTAACAGAAGCAGAGTCACCAATATAATTTTGTGGTATCTAGTAGCTGAAGGCTTTTCACAAGATAGTGTAGTGAAATGAAACACATGCTCTAAGTTATTTCAACAGTTACAATTCCAGATTTCAGAATAATTTCTAGGAGTTTGTGCCAGTTTTGGCTAGGAGAGTGTTAATTTTCTTCATAGCAGCTTGTAGGGGGCTGTTTTTGGACTTGTGCTGAAAACAGCGTTGATAATGCAGGGGCACTTGTTACTGCTGAGCAGTGCTTACACAGACAGCATCAGGGATGTTCCTGCTTCTCCCTGACAGTGAGCAGGCTGGGGGTGCACAAGAAGTTAGGAGGGGACACAGGTGGGACAGCTGAGCCCAGGTGACCAGGGGGATACCCCACACCATACAACATCATGTTCTGTGTACGTAGCTGGGAGAACATCTGTCCTTGAAAATGTTTCCTTGGGAAGACAAATGCCACAACCATTACACACAATGGAACCCTGTTTTCCTGGAGATGGATGGACACCTGCCTGCAGATGATCAGTGGTGAAGGAATTTCTCGTTCTACTTAACTTAACCTGTCTGTATCTCAACCAACAAGTTTTTTCACTTTTCTAATTCTTTCCCCCATCCTGCTGGTGGGGCAATGAGCTAGCAGCTGCATGGGGTTTAGTGCCAGATGTGGTTAAACCACAACATAGTTGGAAGGATCTGAGTCCTTTACTGAATGCTTAACATTTGCATGCATAATCTTTCTAATCAAGCATCTTAAAATACCATCCCCACACCTCCACCCTTTGTTTCTTTACTTGACTTGTGCGAACAGGACAAGGCATTGAGGAAAACAACATAAAATCTGCATGGGGAACTGCCTATCACGAACTGACCCAACTAGACAAGGTCTGGTCCCACAGCATGAAGTCCTGCACTTTTTGAACATCAGCCTTCTCTATGTTGTTGAAAATCAAGCAAGAAATGAAGAAAAATTTTGAATCAGTCAAAAAGCACAGGCCACTGCTTGAAGCCCTAGCCAAGGTAATCTGCTCCTTCCACTGTTCTTCTCCGTAGTTCTGACATAGCAGCAAACCAGAATGAGATCCTAACCGCTGGACAGACAGCCCCTGATTTCAGTAAATTCTGGTGTAGAAGGCAGAATACTCTTAGTTCCTCCTAAAGAAAACAGGTGGAGAGTGAGCCCCAGTACAAAAGCCACGAAAACAAAGGATTTAAGCATGTGTCCCAGGATCTGCCAAGAAAGTACCTGCTCTGGACAGCAGCAAGAGCAAGAAGTGTACCTTGCTGACAGGGTATCTGCACAGCCTATCAGCTGTAACAGCTGGTCACCAAGAGGTCAACCGGAACCAAGGGTGCCCTTTAGATGTTAAAGATGGTAAGGTTTTAACAACCATGTTTCGTGTGCAGTTATTAATGCTGGAGAAGGGGAAAAAAGTCAAAGGGAACACACTATTAGAAAGTGATGGTTAAACTGCTTGATAAAATATTGTTCTGTTACTAACACTCTTTAACTGACAATTTGCACAAACCTTACAATACACAGTGGCCTGATAGTAGCCACAAAGAGCTCTGTCCACTTTTTTGCCTCAGCAAGTCCAAGCATTTCATACACAGCATCATCCTACAGTCCAAGTGAAACAACCAAGGTGAAACTGTAGCCCATATAAGAGTACTGCATTTCCAAGAGAGGGAAAACCAGACTAGCAGTAGTAGAGAGTCAAGCTGTGCTCTCCTCATCCCCCAAACCCAACTCTGTTGGGGAGTTGGATACTGCAGCAGTTCCACTAAAAGTCCTTTTTGAAGCCAAGGATTCAAGGGGGAGTTAACAGATTTCTTAGCACGTGCTCTACAAAGGACATTTCCATATGAAGAGAGAAGGAGGGGGAAAAAATTGCTGTACAGAAAAATTGATTACCTACAGAAAATTGTTAAAGATATCACACATAAAATAATTAAGAAAACTATGAATGAAACAAAGAAAAGAAGAAAAAAAAATCTGCAACACCTAACTCGAAAGTCGTATGTGTAGGATTAGGCAGCCACCACCCCCTCTCCATATGTAGCTAGATAATTTAGGACTGCTGATGCAACTTTCCAGAGGGTTGAGTCTACCCGACTGTCATGATTTACACTTTTAAGGGAAATACCATGCTATTCGTCAGCTGAAAAAATAACATACTCGACATAGCTATCCTATCCCTTATGCATCTCTGGGTTTACTTTCCATGTCGAAGCTGATACAACCCTTGATATGTTCAGATGGGGAAAAAGCTCCAGGAGAACAACCGTAGAGCACATTAGGGGTGCGCTTCCCATAGAACGCGCTTGCCACGGCGTTTACTCGTGTGGGGAGGGAAGAACAAACGAGGTTTCGCTGCTGCCAGAGTAAATCTTTTCACTACTCTTTACTCGAGCTTCCCCGGCTCTCGCTCCGCAGTCGGCGCCCGCGGAAGCCGCGGGGGAGCGGGGCCGAGGGGCACAACCCAACGCGGCGGCCCCGGCGCTGCCCCAGCGCCTCCGCACAGGCGGAAGCCCCTTGAGGGCGCAGGTCAAGCCGCCTGCCCCGGCCGGCACGGCTGCCCCCGCAGCACACCCGCAACGCCCCAGCCCACAAAAGGAAGGGCCCCCGAGCCCCTAACTCACAGAGCGCGGCAGCTTCGCCGGCCCGGCCCCGAAGTTGGCCACTTGCCGCCCGCACTCCATGACCGCGATTGCCGAGACAGCGCTCCCGCGGCTCCCAACACTCCTGCTCGATGGCGCAGCCGCCACAGACCCCCGGCCCCGACACTATAAAGTCCCCCGCCGCCACCCCGCCGATTGGCTCCCATCACACACCCCAGGGGCCGGGGCTGCACCCGGTACGCCCTGCCCATTCCCGCCCATTCCCTCCCATCACCTCCCTCGCTCCCTGCAGCGCCCCGGCCGCCCATTGGCAAAGCGGCCATGAGGAGGCACCGTGAGCAGACGGGCGGCGGCCGGGGCGGAGCGGAGCGAAGCTCCTGGCGGCCCCCCCCGCCCCGCGGCCCCACCGCCCCTACCCCGCGGCTGTCCCCACACCCGTGGGGCGGAGGGGGCGGAGGGAGGGCGGTGCGTTCCGTTCCACCCGGGGCCGCCACAGGAGGTGGGCGGGAGGGTGCGGGCTCTGAGGAAACGGGGGGACGTGTGCCTTGCACCGGGAAAACCGCGGTGAACCTGGGCGGGGTTTCGTTGCACACAGGTTGCGGTAGATGGAGAGACAGACAGATGACAGCATGGCCTACAGTAACTTTATTATTTTTTTCCCCACGCATCTGCCTTTGCAGAGCTGGCACACATGTTCCAAAAGTAATCTCTATGAATTCTTGAGAAACGAAAACAGCTAAAATTAATTTCGAGTGATATTTCATAGAACCATCGAATCTACAGAGTTGGAGGAGACCCATCAGGAATATCAAGTCCAACTCTGTCCCTGTGTAGGGCACCCCCAGAATAACATCAGGTGCCTGAGAGCGTCATCCAAACACTTCTTGAACTCAGGCAGGCACAGTGCCATAACTGCTTCCCTGGGGAGCCTGTTCCACTGCTCAACCACCCTCTGGGTGAAAAAATTTTTCCTTACATCTAACCTAAACTTAGCCCAGCACATCTTCATACCCTTCCCTCAGGTCCTATCACCAGTCACCAGAGGGAAGAGGTCAGTGCCTGCTCCTCCTCCTTCCCCAGTGAGGAAGCAGTAAGGTGCAATGAGGTCCCTCAGTCTCCTTCAGGCTGAAGAGGCCAATACAGCTTTCCCTCTAAACCCTTCTCCAACCTCTGGACACTCTCTAGTAGCTCTGTGTTCTTTCTGTACTGTGGCACCCAGAACTATACATGCTACTCAAGATGGGGCTGTACCAGTGCAGAATGGGACCATCATCTCCCTCCACTGGCAGGAAGTGCTGTACTTGATGCGCCCCAGGACTCAGTTGGCCCTCCTGGATGCCTTATCCAATTTCATCTTAAAGAAGTGGTTTCTCAATATCCAAATGTTCTCATTTTCTGTGTGGTGCTCTTTCCTATTAGAGGAGCAAGATCCCTACCTTCTGCAGTGCAGGAGGTGTTTGTCTATTGTGCAGTTTCCCCAAACAGACCATTGCAAGCAAATTGATACTTGTATTTCAAAGAAAGGGAATAAAAGCAGGAGAACTCTGAAACCTAACTAATGTCACAAAACTGATAGCAGAGATGGGACTTGCCTTGAGGTCTGCCAAATCCTAGGCTGCTATGCCTAAATACTAAACCATTCTTTCCACTCAAGATACCTTGTTTTAAGTTCATTGAAAATATAGTTAATGCAATTAAACTGTTGTAAATGAAGGGAAAACTTCGGTTTATTCAATTTGTTGTACCTGTAACTAAGAGCTACATGCTGCCTTAAAACCAGTTTTTGGAAGTGATTTTAAAAGCAGTATAGCACTAAATCAATGTTGACAAAACAAGCCATTGAGCATGATTGAAAGAAGATGAGCTTTATGGAGCCCCATAATTTTCAGCTATGTTGAATGAGATTCATGATTTTCACAAGTAGCTGAATAAAGCACAGCTCTTGAACATCTTACTCTACCCAGTTACTCAAAATACTGGCCCTACTTCAGTCCTCTGCGTGTTCACAAAGTTTATCATGAGCATTAATCATGTGTATACAAAATCTGCATAATTTTTTTAAGAAATAAAAATGTTGGTGTCCATTAGTTTTTGAATACTGAGATTTATACGAAAGGTCATTGCATTTTTCATTTATAAATTACCTCACTGAAGACTTACTGACTGCTTGAATTTATTCCTTTTCCTGCAGTCTGATCCGGTATTTATTTATTTACTAGATTTTCATCTAAGTTATTTTGTTTAAAGAATGTAAACAGAGACAGTGGCTTAAAACAAAGATAGTCTCCATTTCAGTAATGGCTATAGCTTAAGAAAACCCCATCCAACTTGCTTTCAGACACCAGAACCCTCCTTGGTTTTGAAGATGTAAATAGCAAACTTGACAGACATTGCAGGATGGGTACATTCTCTTCACATACACGCAGGTATTTTTTACAGTAAGTCTCAGACCACAACACCCAGAACGTAGACATTGCTTCTAATTACTGAATTTAGTCTTAATTAAATAGAAGCCTCAAGTGCTCAGTAACAAAACAGATGTGACTACAATATAATCATTTTTGCCAGAGTCTCAAACAGAAACACACTTAAGGGGTACAGGCCATTATTAAACCCAGCCTATGTAAATCTATCTGCCTGGAGACACAGCTTCAAATCCCTGGAGGGGTAAAGGTGTTCTAGGCAGGAAGAAGTAGTGGAAGCATTTAGAAGTAGTTTAGGTCAGTGGTTCAGGCCAGGAAGCATGGGATCAGTCTTGAATCCTAACTGTGTGGCCAAACCACAAGATAAATCAAAACCTGGGAATTAAAAGTCTAATTCAGACCTCTGGCACAAAGAGCTAGAACAGAAAAATAGAAACTAGTCAAGCTGTTGCTGTTATCAGCTCAGAGCACAGGGAATAAATATCAGGTACTCTTTCAGTTCAGAAAAGTCCCATACTAGCCAGAAGGATCAAAAATAGCAGCTCCCACACGATCAGAGGAAAACTGTCATTGTCACTCTTGCCATCCAGAACTTTGGAAAATCCATTTCACATTGTGCATTAGTGGGTAAAACAAACAAAACAAAACAAAACAAAACAAAACAACAAAAAAAAAAAAAAGATAAGGATATATAAACCAATAAGTTTCCTGGACATAAAATAATCATAAAATAATCAATTTTTGCAACATGTAAGAATTATGCTTTTGCAATAGGACAGAATTGAAGAGGAATAGTAAAGGTCTCATCAGAGCTTTGAATTGGTATTTTTCCTATTCTCCTATTTTGTTAACAGCAATTATAACAGCAACAGATATTTTTATTACATCAAAAACCATTAATGTCAATACTCATAGTGACCCAATATAAAATACAATCTTTCAAAACCACTGACTTCCAGAAATGCTTCTGGCTTCCGGCATTTAACGAAGAACCTGACCCTTCAACTGGCACACATTCATGCAGATGAACGTGGGTTTGCATAATTAATACAAAAGCAGAGAGGTGTATTTACCATTATGCATACCTGGAAAAAAACCCCAAAACAAATCAAAGAAAGTGTAATACTTAAATAAAGTTTAATATTTTGTAGTGACCTTTTGTCAGCCTTATATAAAGTTTAATAGTTTGTAGTGACCTTTTGTTGGCTCCATCATGCCTTCATGATGTGTTGGGACAGAAAAACTTTCCTTGACTA
This sequence comes from Heliangelus exortis, assembly GCF_036169615.1. Classification (NCBI taxonomy): domain Eukaryota; kingdom Metazoa; phylum Chordata; class Aves; order Apodiformes; family Trochilidae; genus Heliangelus; species Heliangelus exortis. Next base: position 36,367,029 of record NC_092454.1, read on the forward strand.
CTGCTGGAAAAAAACAGCTCACTCAAGGAGAGCAAGCACACAGGAGTCCTCTGCCTGGTACAATTACAGGCAAACTGACGTCACTATTGTAAGACAAATAATGCTGACTGCACAGCAACCTGGTAGCTGTTCCAGGAGGCAGCAGAGCTGTCTGCTCCAGCAGACTAGTGAGAATAGCAGATTTTGGTGGGACTTCATAAAATACAGGGAGTTTAAAAAAAGGCCTGGGGTTATCTTGGTTTTCAGAGGCCTGGCTCCTGCACTGAGGGGTGAAAGTAATTCCTGGGCAGCCCAAACGAAGAGAGGAAAAATGCTTCAGTTTTGTAAGTAAACAGTAACGTGTTCTCTAGCACACAGCTGGCCTATTGATTTCAGGATTTTATCTCAAACAAGAACAGACAAAAATATAAAACATTAACTAACTGTGAGAGGTTGGAACAGTTTATACCAAAACTTAGTATAAAATGGTTTCATAACCATCTAAAATGTATGTATATCTAGACAAAAATTTTTACTTAAACTTTTTATGAAAACACTTTATTCTTAAATATGTATCTAGAAAATGTTTTTTAATTATACAAACTATTTTTTGAAGTGCATTTTGGAATCATTAAAAGTCCTTGAAAATTCCAAAATGCTCACAATAGCCTTAAAAAATACTTCTCTCACAAGTAACTTACACCCATTCTCTCTACTGATTTCATATCAAACATTCAACTATACAAAGTATGCCCTCCAGATTCTTATAGTAAGACTGCTATACAGCAGCTCCAGTGATAGGATGGAGGATCCTTCATGTTTCTGATTTTGAAAGTTTGGTAATTCCACTGTAAAGATAGGCCCATCTAAGTTATGGACTGCCTGCTCAATTTTTCATAAATGATTATTTTTTACATAATTAATACTTCAATCAAATGCTAGTAGTTATTTAAATCAAATGGTATATGCTACCTATTTACAGGCATACAATACATAAAACTGTTTTAAGCCCTTTACAGGATTCTTAGGCATGAGTAACAGATTTGTAATTCCTAATCTCATAAATAGGAACACATTTCAATTATAATTTTATCCCCCATTTCACAATTATTAGTGTTTTCGTTTTAAAAAGGGAACAATTAACATTTTAATGCTGAAGATATTGACTGCATGTAACTCTTCAGTCAAACCAAAACCACAGGCTGAATGAATGAATTATGACTATTATCCATGACTGAATTATGACCTCCAGTGTTTGGAAGAATATCTAAAAAAGTGCATAGGTTAGCATATTACTTGCCATTATACTGAAGTGATAAAGTCTGTATCAATAATGTCTTTTCATTGTGCAATTACTTGTGCAATAATGCAATAGCTAAAGGAATCTCATGCTATTTGTTCGGTAGAAAATTTCCATCTGAGGATTCATAGATTTCTTTGTAACTGTCAAGCAACTGGAATCGTGAATTTCTATACATCTTCTACTTTCCAGAACTCTTCAGCACAGCCAGATGGCTTGAGTAAAAAGAAAGCTACACAGTATTTTCCCCCTCAGCCAATTCAGCCTAATTCTTTTCTGTAAAAAACATCTTCTGTTGCTCCATTACCCTCTGTACTCTTCACTCTGAAAATGGAATACATGCTTCCAAAAGGAAAAAAGTCTGTATCAAACAAGTTATTAAGATCATTCAAAATCTTAGGCAACACTAATAGCAGTATTAACTATTATCTTTTTTTAAAAGGCAGCTTTTTCAGGACCGCTGCACAAGTTGATGAGTTTTTAACATCTGAACTTCTCGTGAAGATAAGCACTGCCAAGTCAGATGTTACTCTCCCAGTTTGCCAGCACCTTAAGAAATTTCTTTCACATCAGTACTGACACAGGCACACACATGTAAAGTCATAGAGAAAGTTATTTTAAGGAAATAAAATTGACTGGTTCATTCAAAATCAAAATTCACTCCCATTGTTGAAACAAATGAACTTGGATTAAACCCTAATAAATATATAATTGTTGTATTAGGCTTTTGCCTGGTTACTTTTTCTCATGGTACTTAGGCAAGGGTACAAATATTAAGAAAGATGGCCCTGCCTTATGTTTCAGGGCCATACTGAAGTGCTCCTTGTTATTCCTGATGCAGAACAGTATGATGTAGAACATGAGGCAAATGAAAATCTGCATTACTCCGTGCCAGAGTTCAAAAGCTGCAAATCAGTGGCTTGAGCAACAGGACTGCAACAAAAGCTGGGGGTCAAACCTCAGGAGTTCTAGAACAAAGATACTACTTTAGTTCTATATTCTCACTTCCTAGGTCCTGAAAACAACCTAATTGAATTGGACTAGACATCCCCTAGAGTCCCCTTTCAGCATGTCTCATTGTAGGGTCTGCAGTCATAGCAATAAGGAAGAAGGGCTGTACTGAAATATTTCTTCTAGAGATGTTTCTAGGTTCATTTTTAGATCTGAGACTTTCACTACCTTTGGGAATGTCAAACACACACTGACAGGCATGAAATCATGTTTTGCCCTGAAGCCTTTTTCCCACTTCCACTGCAATACATCAGAAGTAAAGGAAAAGCATAATTTGTATTCAAATTAATTTTATTAGCTCAAAACAGTTTACACTCAAAAATGAGATCTTGTGGTACAGAATAAAGTCCACATGCCAGGAGTCCTTGCTATGTGGTACAAACTGAAGGGTACCATTCTATCAGTTCATCATACTTCAAAACAAAATTCTACTGACAGCTGACACAAACATGACACAAGAATACTAAATAGCATGCAATACTTTAGAAGTTTACAAAGTCTACATTACTTTACAAAAAGCTCAAACTACACTGAGGCAGACACAATTTATTTTTAATTTTGCAAGTCTGAAGAACAGCTCAAACATTTTAAAACTTTTCAAATGCTGGCAACACTTTGGATTCCTCCTAGTATTTCAGAGCCAGATCCTACAGTATCAGTTCCAGAGTGGTTTACTGTCTGCAGTCTACTCTGGTGTCCTTGTGCTCCATCACTTGTCACTGCTGTTTCATTTGCTAAAGGGATGTACTTCTCTGAGGAACATTTTTTGCTTTTCTCACCAGAAGCACCACTAGATACTCTGCTACCATTACTTTTAACGTGCATGCTAGAATCAGAAAATGAATGCATACTGGTAACCGATTGCCTTCCTGAATTATTTCCATTTGCATGTTCCTTTTGTTTGACTCTCCTCTCACAGAATGTTGGAGTACTGTTTCGAGGCTCATCCTCTTTACTTTTGTTAATTGTCTGACCTTCATTTTCCTCCTGTGAGCCTGGCTGGTATTGTTGCCCAGCAGTCTGAGTTTCTTGTATTTCTCTAAAAGCAGAGAAGGCATTATCCCCAGTCATATGGGACTGAAATGCTCCAGGAAGAGAAACTTCGATGTCCTCAGCTCTGTTCTGAAATAAGAGATTCCAATAAAATTACAGGTGTAACTAGAGAAAAAAAAATCCAGTACTGCCACTGCCATATAATCAAAACTGCATAGCAAAGTAAAGCCTTTACTTATCATAAAAGAGATCCAGAAATAATAGGAATCACAACCTTTTCAATCTTTCAAAGAGCAGGTTTTGGAGGAACATGAGGGTAGTGGTTACACAGAACAGACGTATCAGAGTTTCACATATTTAGCTTGAACTTTACACTACAGAAATGTGTCAGCTATACTGAAGCAGCCAAAGCCTAATAAAGTCTCTCTGAAATACCTGCAATTCATGTTTGCTCACAGTTCACAATAGCATGATCCCAGTAGTCAATCCCACAAGACCAAGTTGTTATAAGAGTCTGAACTAACCAATCAGAAGGCAAGTGTAAGTAGTGTTAATTTTTGTAATTAACCTTTACCATGAGTATTTAAGCTTTAAGATTAAGACTCTAAGCTCAAACTTCTAAAGGCAGATGAATTAGAAAACCAAACTGTATAAACAAGTTAGTGACACAGTGCAGAAGAGTCCATCAGCTGAAAACACTGGCAATCCAAGCTGTTACAAGTGTCAAAGCACCTGCAATAAGAAGTACTTTATCACTGAATAATTTTAGCAGATTCAAACTGCAATTCTGGAAACTGTAGGAAAAAAAAAAAAACCTAGCATATTTCACCATTATGGTCTAAAAGCTCACAATGTTCTTGAGAAATTTGGAACATTTTAACAGGGGAAATATTGGGTATAAGAAACACAGTGGAATACAGAATGATTCTTGTCATGAGTCCAAATTTGACAAGGTTGTAGGCTGCCAGTATCAATTTTTAATTGCCTTAAAAACTTAAGCCTGGTTGGTGTAGGTTCAGGGGTTTTTTTAAAGGAAACTTTATTATCTCCCTTGAAAAATCCAAAAGGTTTTCTATTTACTGACTTCAGACTAGAAACTAAATCATATGTTTCTTTAAAACATAACAAAATACTACAGTTTGTGTTACAAATAGCAATAACTTTAAAAGCTTACATTAATAATTGAATTATTATAATCTGTATAAAGATATAGAAAAATACTGCAATAATAACTTCGTGGATCATTTGGTAATCATTACTTTCAGTCAGAGGAGGAACACAGCAAAAAAGTACATAACAGCATCAAGTATGTTGCCACTACCATTCCCTCTTTAGACTTACTTTGCTATTCTGCCTATGTTCTTGTCTTTCTTCTTCAAACGACTTTTCTTTTAGCACATTAACAGGCTGGCTGATAGTAGAATTCATTTGTGGATGCCCCATAAGACCAAAATCTGACTGGTCTATCCCAGCTAATACAGCAAGTTGTCCAAGCCTGTAAAATAATGTTTAATGTAAATGTTTAATGCAAAATGGCATGAAAAATTCTTACCCTGTGGAAGATGTAAACAATCAAAACAAGAAGAACAAATATAATCTGTTTGAAGCTTTGAAGATAGCTTTGCTTTTCTTTTCTGAGAAGCCTAAAATAGCTTAATAAAAATGGAAATAAGTAGTTAAAGCTATTTTCCTACATTTGCACAAGCTACCCTGCAGGTTCAAAACTGTCAGTCTTCACTGAGTGTTAGGAGGCTAAGAATGGTGTCCTCCCAGTCAGAATTGATCTCGGAGCAGATTCCCTGTTAGGCAGAAGATTAAAACTCTATCATTCATGAAAAAGATTGGTGAACATCCCCCAGACTAGAATAATCTCTAACTGTCCATGTCAACTCCGACATGCTTCAGAAATACAATTGTGTTGTTTCACCTGCCAGCATACAAATTGGCCAAACCTCCCATGTAGCTGCTTTAAGTGTCAACTGGAAGTGAGAAGTTGCAACCATCAGCCAACAGCAAAACATTAAACAGCAGCTCAGTGAGAACAGCAGCCTTGGTGATAGAGATTTTGTGGCTTCTGTAGGAGCATTTTGGAAACTCTGTAAAAGAGCAGTTTTTTCCTTCCTCCAAAGTTTTAAATTAATTCTTAGGAAGTAATAGCAACTCTACCCATTGACCAGCACAAAATCAGAACATAGCCTCTGGGTGAACATTAAGTTAACATTTTTACAATTTGGAGGCAGAAGAAAGCAAGAGACAGGGATAAAATAAAACATTTTGTAGTCTTTTCTGAACACACAGAATAGACTACTACACATCCTCATGTCATCCCTTCATTCTTCTGGATGATATTGCAATGCCTGCCTGCCTAAGTTTTACAAAACACTGAAGCTGAAATTCTTTGACAATGGGAAGGTTGCACCACCCTCTGAGAAACTGCAAGTACAGCGGTAGCACATTAAGATAAACTTTAATAAATTCTCTCAAAAATATTTCAAACAATAATAAACAATCCAGAATTTAAGTACAGAGGCCAGGTTCATCCACCTAGATTTCTGTAGTTCAATTTATAAGAGAGGACCCAAGGCAACAATACACTTTCTAAAGCCAGTTAGACTGTATACTGAGCCTTCCATGTCAGGGGAATGTTAGAGTCACAGATGATCTAATAGGCTTGGACATATGCTTTAACAGAAGCTTTCTTCTCGTTTGGAATATGCTTCTTGAAAGCCTTTCCCAAGAACAGATACATGAATTTGGATGGACAGTGCCTGGTTCATATTTTTCCCCCTGAGAAAGGACTAAACAATAAATACATAGTTTAATTTTATTTTGTTCTTTGCAATTACAGTCCCAGATTTCTGGGGGGAGAAGACAGCACACTTCTCTGAGAGGATAATTTCGGAAAAAAGGTCTCAGCAGAAAGAGTAAGACTTCAGTGAAGAGACAACCTACCCAGCATCTTTAAGGAGATCTAAAAAAGCATGAAACTTTCGGAAAGAGTTTTCAATGCTGCCTAGAACACCTTCATCTTCCAAGATCTGATTAGTTATTGACTGTGTATGAATAACCTCAGATAGGGAGGTATTTTGATTCTTTAATCTTGCATTTTCCATTTCCAGCTGAAGGAAAAAAAAATAGGAGAAAAAAGGTAATTTCTGTCATTTTCAACATAAAAAACAAAACCAACAAAGAATTCAGTCTATAGAACAGTATTACAAAGAGAAATACCCAAATTAACTGACATAATTTATATAGATCTTCTTAATTTATATAGATCTTCCTGTAGCAGAAACATTCAGATCACTGTACTGTGTCTCTGTGCAGGTTTGTTTGGCCACAGCTGCAGTCCACAATGAAACTGCTGAAGGGGACAGAAAACAGCTGACTCAGCACTGGCTTCAGTATGTGCTGAATGTTGCAGAACAAATGTAACCAAAAAAATCAGCTTTCATATCATGTTAGTTTACACGTATTATATGACATGCTAACCCCCAATAGTTTATTTCATTAATAAAAGTCTTCAATGTAAGCGAATGCCTTCTGTATATTCATCACTCTGAACCAAGGGGAATGCATGCTACTGTATCTCTCTCCTGCACTTTGCATTCCAAAATTGAAAACTGTCAGATTATTTGCTTTTTCTTTACATTGCACATTAATCAAACCGAGGACACACTGAAAGTTGACTGTAGAATATAGAGGGTTTTGTGCTGAAAAGAAACTTTAACTTAGACACTCAATTAAGATTACATCTATGCATTCACTGATACCACAGGCTTTTTATGAGAGAAGGACAAAATAAATTATACATCTGGATAAGTATGGTTGCTGTTAAACTTGCAACAGAATTAGAAATTTTAGATATTACTGCTATTTAGCTTATCCCTTCTCCTGAGACAAAGTGCTAGGTCCAAGCAGTCTAGTAGGACAGAACTATTTGTTGCAGTGAGCATTTAGCCTAAAAAGCATTTAAATATTCAAACAACATATATCCAACAGAGCACGCTGGTGCACTTCGTATTACAGGAGAATGGGGAGGGGTCACACAAGAGGACTACAGTGAACCTTATAGGCTGCAGAGTCCTTTGTGGGTATTTGCTCCCTGTTCTGTGGGGCACCGCTTGCTACTCCGATCCAAAGGGTACCACCACTTTCATCCCACTCCATATCACATCTAAGAACCAAGTCTGTTGGTTTGCACTGTCTTAAACAAAACTCCATTACAAGAAATTCTGCTTATTGATGCAAAAGGATCTTAAATTAGCAACAATGGACTAAAGAGAAACAGACCTCCCAATTCAGCTGTTGTTAATTTAACTTACTAGTTTGGTTCTCTCACAATGCCAAACTGCACTTTGCAACTGCCAGCTATGGCAAACATGCTATGCAGAAAGCCACCTGACACTTTTATTGTTTGCAGAAACAAAACTTGAAAATCAAAGGGATAGAATAAGCCAAATTAAACATTTGCAACAAACTGCTTTTCACGCAAGTCATGATAAAGAAGGTGGGAGACCTCAAAGAGCCAGCCATCTGCTGCAAATTACAAACAGATTTAGTCACTTTCTCAATAAAAGCAAACATCAAGATGCCCTGTATCATAATTAATGCATGAAATGAATGAAACACATGGAAACAGTAGTTTGTTCTGGAGTTCAAGGCTCTGGAATAGGATTAGGAGAACAAACACATTAGTAAATGCTGATTTCATCACTGCTCTTAGGCTAGTAAATGACCCACGTGGCTTTGAACCAAAATTCTGGTAACTACTACATTAGAGGTCACTGATAATTACTACTAATTAAGTTAGTGTATAGTCTGATTCGTGCCTTTTGTATAAGTAAAGATGATTCAGTAATTAAGTCTTATTACCTCTATTATCCGTTCCTCAGCCTTTACTCTAGCTCTTTGTTCTTCCTTCAGTTTTCCCATGCATTCTTCCAGCTCCAACTATCATAACACAGATAAATTACCATGACATTTATTCAAAAAAAGTTAGCACAAAATACAATACTGTACAAAAACTGTAGCCAACTGGCAACTGGCTGTACAAGCAGTAACATACATTCTACAGAAATACATGAGATCTGCCTATATAACTATATAATACAAAAAATTAACACAGGAAAGTGGAAACAAAAAAATACCAAAGTATAAAAACTTCAGTAACTTATTAGCCATGTTTTTCTACTTGATTGCATTGCTGTCCTTATTTTTCAGAGTCACAGTACAATCTCTACTACTACGTAATTCACATACTATTAATGTGTAGTTACTAAGCTAACTATATTAAGGGTAAAGTTTACCATCTATATCCTTAGTTAAAATTTCAAAATCTGGGAGTTTCCTCAACTACATTCTTCATCAGAGGCTATTCTGACACTTCAGACACTTATTTCTACCCTCTAGTGGAAATAAAGAATAATTATCAGTTGTTGTTTTTCATTTAAGAATAAATTAAGCTTTTTGTTACCCATAGGATTTTTTGAAAAATAAAACCACAACTAATACTGTTTCACTAAGCAGTATGCTTCAAGCCCCCTTTTGTGCAGAAGTATGGAGAGTTCTCACATACGTGCAAGCTGAAGGAAAAGTCTGGTCACTGACTCACATGAAGCAATACCGGGGGATCTCTTCTGGCACAGCTCAAGGAGTTCCCACCTTTTATTGTGGGAATACTACTCCCACTTTGCAGTCCCATCAATGTTCTAGCACAGCTGGTTGTCCTACTTTATTGAAAGGCTGTGTCAAGGCCTGCTACAGTGAAATTTTCAGCTAGATGAGTTCAAGTTAGCTCCTCACTCAAGTAGCTCTGCAGTAAGACTTGTTTAATGACAGTATATAAGCCAAATTAAGATACATGAAATGAGTCCTCTAGTTCCCTTCTCACCTTATCAATCATAGACTTCAGTTGCTTACTGTTCTGGAATGCACCCAATCACATAAGCCACTGTGATTCATTAAGATAGCTGAAAACTAACCTGGATATCATAGAGTGGTTGAGGCCGGAAGAGACTTCTGTAGGTCACCTGGTCCAACCCTCTGCTCAAGCAGGGCCACCTACAACAGGCTCCCCAGGACCATATCTAGATGGCTTTTCAATATCATCAAAAAGGGAGACTTCACAACTGCTCTGAGCAATATGTGCAAGTGTTCAGTGACCTTCATGAACACAGTGTTTCCTGATACCTCAAATGTTTTCACTTGAGAACAATGACTCTTATCCTATCACTGGCCACTACTGAGAAGAGCCTGGCTTTGTCCTCTTTGCACCCTCCCTTGAGGTATTGATATACATGGATAACTTTCTCCCTGAGCCTTCACTTCTGCAGGCTGAACAGTCCCAACTCACTAAGCCTTTCTTCAGAAGAGAGATGCTCCAGACCCTCAGGAACCTGTGTGCCTCTTTATTGGACTCTTTGGCATGCCAATGTTTCTCTTGGAGTGAGGAGCCCAGAAATGGACACAGTACTCCAGGTGTGGCCTCACTGGTGTCAAATACAAGGGAAGGATTGACACCCTCAGCTTGGTGGTAACAAGCTTTCTCCTGAGGCAGTGCAGGATGGCATTCACTTTCTTTGCCACAAGGGCACACGGCTGGCTTGCATCCAGTTGGAGTGCCCACCATGACCCCCAGGGCCTTTTCTGCAACACTGCTTTCCAGATGCTGTGCCCTCAACACACACTGGTATACGGGGTTGTTCTTCCCTACTTTCAGGACTTTGCTCTTCTTGTTGAACTACAAGAGTTTTCTCCACATCAGTAAGTTCAATTAACTTGCCTTATGGTCAGATAAACATGAAAAAAGACACAAAAGAGAAAAAGACTCATACAAGAAATGGATGAACTAAGGGATGGGGCAGGAAATAAGAGCTTACAATTCAACAGTGACAAGTTATTAGTTCAGTTCTGCCACAATGTAAATTGTGCTTTGTATCAATATAATAGAAATTATGGGTAAGGCACAGAACCAAACAGTTCCAGACTGCTTAAACAATGCTGTCAGAGAGGCAACAACAACCTAAACCAGTACTTTGATTTACAAATTCAGAAAATTATGAAAATCTGGACCTTTACAAGTACAGGGAAATTTAGAACCAGTTCTGAAGTAGGTTAAAATTTGTAATTTTAACTCACAGGAAGCTCAAATTAATCACAAATTATCGTTTCCTTACAGCTGCTCTATATACTTGAACTATGGGTAACACAACATGGGGCAATATGACAACCCTTTCCCAAAGCACAAAACACCATCTGCCTCTGCAGTGTGGCCTGAAAGCAATCTGCCTCCCTCTCTAAGGATAAATACATCAAGTGTTTCCTGAAGGCACAATAATTGCTCCAAAGAAGGTTTTGGTGCAATATGTATGCAATGTTGAATTCCATCATTCCAGACACAATGATCTTTATGAGTGCTGAAGAGGCTGCACAGCACAATGGTAAAATATTGCACATTAACAGTAATATGAAATCACCTACAAAGAAGCCTATAAAACCTTAAGTTCCAGCTACACATCAAAAACTTGATAATCTTCCTAAGCAAAAGCTTTAGAGAGAAAACAGGTAGGACTAAAGAGAACATATACATCAGCTGAAAAAAAAGGCACTTAGTTATTATATCAGTCCTTTTACCTTCCACAGTAGAAATCTGAAACAAGTGAAGTTTCAACTGCACTTTCCTTATGTGAGACAACTATATTGTCTCAACATTTATACACACAAACATTTCATTTACCTAGTGCTGTGGTCTATGACAACCACCACCAAAACCAGACAGACTATAGGTCTTATTTTTAGTAGTATTCACATGAAGGCACTGCAGATTCTCCAAACAGAATTCAAATCCTTACTCTTCAGAAACAACCCAGTTTTCCTACCTGAGAGTGTCACTTTATAATAGTGCTAGATTATCTCAGCTATGTTACTGAGTAACTGAAATGCCCCCTTTGTTTCGCATTCCTTTTCTAAGAACATTCCCTGTCAAGACATTTGCAGCAGCAGTCAGTCTCACTACTGCCAGCTTCTGAACTGTCAAAGAAGTAGAGGGAATAAGAAAAAACAAATGAAAAAAGTTTATTATCAAGCTCAATAAAAGGGAGTTTTAATACACTTCTACTTGGCTGGGGTTTTTGAATTTTTTTACATGGCATTTTAGCACCTAGAAATAAAAAGATAAATTACATTTATAAAGAAAATGCTTGAATGAAAAGACTACAGGCACTGGTAGTGGTTCAGGACTGGAACAGAGAAATTATGCATACTACAGTTGTATGTATTAAGTGAAATTCTTCCTTACTCTGGCCTGGATTTGACAATACGCTGATAGTGTACATATGAATTTCATAAGAACTGTTCAGAGACTGGAAATCCATTGCTTATTTGAGACATATCTTTTGAAACAGAATCCTGTGAGACATAATGCAGGATAATTAAAAGTTACTCTGAAGTCCTGCTCCCTGGCTGTTTATTAGCCTAACCACAATTTTCTGATTAAAATATGGTTTGAGTCATATAATTTATCTTTATGGAGTTTAAGGCACAGAACATGCTTCTTACCTGTAATTGTTCATGCTTTGTTACATTCATCTTATCTAATGATCTTGCTAAATCAGGATGTTGGAAAACATCATCTAAATCTTCGGTTTCAGATGTAGAAGCACTTTCTACAGTCACTTTCAGAGGAATACCTGTCTAATCACATTAAAAAAAAAAACAAAACAAAAACGCACCCATTCATGGCACTACACTGTGCAATAAAAATAAAACATCACGAAAAGCTTAATTTAAATGCAAGCACTTCCCTGAGTCCCTTATAATGCAAATACATTGTCCCATTACACAATTTTGGATTAAATTTGCATAAAGCAGTATTTTTAAAAAATCTTACGTGTGCATATAGTGTGAATATGTGGCAAGAATTTAAGTCACAGGGGTGATGGAAATGGGCTGTGAAGGATGAGAAAGAAAGCACGGATTTTTTTTTTCTACTGATTATATGTTTACTACACAGGTTAACAGATGGATGCAAACATAAGTATGTAGCCCAAAAGCAAAAGGAGGAAAGAGAGGAAGGGGCAAACAGAACCTTTCACAGAAAAATGCTGTTAATTCTCCTTAGTGCCTCTGGAGTGATTGTGCCCATACTCAAACCCAGCATGCTATGTTATAAAGCTAAGAAACCAAAAGGTAGTGATACAGGAATGGGAAGCGTCAAAGAAGTTTCAACCAAATGCTGAAGTAAACTTATATCCTAACTTTTAGAAAGATACTAATTAGAACACTTCTCTCTTCTTTCAGGCATTCATCTGCTAAATGAACCACCACACAATGGAGTACCTGAATCTTCACTGGTAGCTCTTCAGTGCTCTCCATTGGTCCCCCTCTAAAGTTAGAAAAAAACACTTTTGAGAAAAGTAGGTTTATAATGTCACCACTGCTACTTCCATTTCCAAACATGAGATTCTAGAACAGGTAAAACCTGAGAGTAAAACCAGCATCTGACAAGGTATTGCATCCCTTTAACACTCGTTACATTCTCATTTTGTTCTATTAATACCCCTACTTAATGATGAATTAGAGCAACATTACTGGATGCTAACATTAGTATCTTCAACAACTGTCTAGTTAATTATTATGAACTGAAGCCAATGGGAGAATTTGGTGCTCAGTATTTTGAAAAACAAGTTTAATAGAAGTTTGAAACAGTTATGATAGAGCATAAATTAGGTTTTTTTTTTTTAATAAAAACAAGTGGAAAAAATATCTAGGCACGTTAAACTGGATACCAAAACCTGTATACTACAAGCTTAGAAAACTAAGTTGTGACTGCTTAAGTCTGATAAGCCATTAGTAACAAGAGAACAAACACACAGTGAGTTTGGTTGTGGGGATTTTTTTTTGTTACATTTTAGTATTCCTATGACCATCAAATTATATCCTTTTTTTGTATTTTAAAATCTTACTGGAATAGAATTTATATAACATCCTCAAAATCTGTATAAACAGAAAAAATTATGGGCGCAGCATAGATTTCTGTGTGCATCTTGAAAATATGTACTTTTCAAAACCAATCTGCTCTCCAATACATTTATCATGCACCTGTTATGCTTTAATAATTTCCCTTGTATTATGAAAACTCACCTGCATCTCTTTGCACGTTCAGCAGTCCGCCAAGGAAGGAAGCCTTTTGTGCCTGGTGGTAGTGGTTTTGGTGAGTAACTATCTTTCACAATCATATTTTTTTTCCCAGGACTTGCAGACTTTTTAGACATTAATCCTGCATTGGACAGCAAGAACAGGAGAGAAGAAGCATTCAAAAACTTTTGTTCTACTTCTCAAAACAAGAGGTGGAGAGCATATCTTGTTGCAATTATAAGCTGATATACTTGGCTGTTATGTTAGGCTGCTCTAAGGAAGACACGCTGTTATTCAAAAAAGGAGGTAAAGTTCTGTAGATAAAGAGGCTTATCACATTTATTAATCTCAGATACGTAGCTGCTGCCTCAAGTGGGAGCCTAAACAATCCACACAGAAAGTAAGGCTATCTATATGCCTCAACTTGCCCTCTAGTGGCTTCTTGAAGCCAATGCTGGTTCTCACATTCATCACTAGAAAACGCCAGTAATACCTCCATTTAAAACAAAAAATGATGAAAAGTAATATTCCTAGTCCAAACTTTCATTTTTATTTAAATCATATACTATCACTCAACATAAATTTAGAATAAATACCCAGTGTGGATGATCACTCTACCCAGCTTCTGTATAAGTCAAACTAACGAGCCCAGAAAACTGCTCACCAAATATTTCATCCAGTTAAAACTAGTGAGAACTCAGCTTATTGTTTCGAGATCAACTGAACAACTAATTTTGTAACAGTGTAACAATGCGAACTGTGGTAACAGAATTCCAAATTTTAGTTTGTTCTAAACATGTAAACAGAGTACTTCTCACCTAACTCCCTCTCATTAAATAAAAACAAAACAATACAAAACAAAAACAAACCAAACAAAATCACCCCAAAACCCCTAAATAATCATAGCTATATTTAAGTCAGGCATTTTGTTCTTCTATCACCCTGATCACCACAGCTTATTTGTACAAAGACTTCAATTTGATTTTTGCTTACCTCTCTCCCTCCTGATAACTAGAGCAAAGATAGAAGACAACCAAATGCATTACAATGAAACTTTTAGCAACTTAATGAAAAAAAAATTAATGTATCTCAGCTATCAATAATGAATTACAAATATTCAAGACATCTATGTTATTTTAAAACATACTATTTATAATGAGTTTACATGAAGTTAAAAAAAAATAATCTTAAAACACCTTGTACATAAGTGAAAAGTGCATGCTTGCTCATTCTGGAAGAAAGCACTGCTACAGAAATGTTACATCAGAAGATGCAGGCAACCGACTATAGCCAAGCTTTCTGGAAGTGAAAGCTTCTGGATATACTCAGAATAAACACATGCAATGCTTCCATATAATTAAGTCAGTATATCCTATCATTTTTCCAGTCAGATATCTAGCAGCACTAAAAAAATGAAAAAGTTTCCCACAGAAACCACTGATGGTAGAAGACATATTACTGCATAAAGAATTAACTGTTGGGGTTGTTTTTTTTCATGCAAGCGTTCTGTCTACACACAGAACATTTAGACACATTGCGTATTTTACAACTAAAGCTCTTCAACATTAAAATACTATTTTGTAGATAAAAATCAGAGAAAATAAAGACACTATTACCAATACGAATAGTAGCTTTTCCTTTTCGACCACTTCCTAGGACAATAGTTCTTTTCTTTGGTCTAGTTTTGAAAGCATCCTTGGAAGATGGAGACATCAGCCACTTATACTGGAAATTTTTTTTAAAGACAAAGTGTTTTAGTAATGATATTTAAAGAGGTGCTCATTTAAGATTGGAGGGGATTTTATCAGACACATGGAGAACACTGCTAGTTACATAAAGCTTATATAATAAACTATAAACTTAAGGAATAACAAGAAGCCCACAAAGGTCCAATTCAAACAGTGTCAATGGAAGCCTGACTGCTCCAGTTTCAGAAACTGTTCCCTGAACACTTCTATAATATCCCATCCAATATTTTCCTTTCTCCTGTGTAAAACACATCTCCTTTTATAGTAAAAAAAAATGGCATCAACCCTATAAAAAGGAAACTCTGGCTCTTGCTTTCATTCTCAGAATGCTGGCTTGCTAGGAATGACTGCCTTAGAGCACAGCTCTCCAGAGTAATAAAAACTTCCCTAATATGATTTTGTATTACCAATAAAGTTAATATTTAAAAAAAACAAAAGTTTCATTTTCACTGCCTGTAATGAAAATTAACCCTTCACAATAAAACAAAATGCAATGGCAATTATAAAGAAAATTCCAAACACATACACACCTCTGAATCAGCGCTCTTTCCATTCATAAGAACTCTTTCAATAATGTTTCTCATCACAATGTGATCTAGAATGAATAAAGATAGCTCATTGCAAAGTTCCTGTATGAGACAAGCATTTATGCAACAAATAGATCATTGAGTAAGCATGCTATACATGTTACCTACCCTGCTCTCTTTCCCCATTTTAAGTGTTTACCCTAATACTGTTACAGGGTTTTTCCTTAAAAAGTTTATTTTTCCCCCAGAGTTACTGAAAAGTAGAAAACTCAAAAAACATAGAGGACAAAGCAGATAGAGGTACATACCAATTAAAGGGTTTTTTCTTATGTCAAGTATGACTAGCGTTGTATTAGTTTGAAGAGCATCTAACAATGACTTTGCTCCTTCATTGGATATTCCACACTGCTGCAAATCAAGTGCTAAAATGTTGAAGAAGGAAAAAAAAAAAAAAAAAAAAAAAAGAACTCAGTGCCATAACCTGTGGTCAGTATCTAATACAATTAATGCATACCTGCTGAAAACCTCAATTTCATGGAATATGAAGCACAAGAAAAGAGGACATAGAATCACAGAATGGTCTGGGTTGGATGCCGCTTAAAGATCATGTCATTCCAAACACTAGATCATGTTGCCTCAAGGCCCATCCAACCTAGCCTTGAATGCTTCCAGGAAGGAGGCATCCACAACTTCCCTGGGCAACCTTTCCCATTGTCTCACCACCCTCACACTAAACAACTTCGTTCCAACTTCTAACCTAAACCTACCCTCTTCCAGCTTAAAGCCATTCCCCCTTGGCCAGCTGCTATACACCCTTGTAAAAAGTCACCCCTAGTTTCATGTAGGCCCCCTGCAGGTACCAGAAGGCCTCTATAAGGTCTCTCTCTGTGGCCTTCTCTTTTTCAGGATGAACAAACCCAACTTTCTCAGCCTGTCTTCAGAGGAGAAGTGCTCCAGACCTCTAATGAAATTTGTGGCCCTCTTCTGGGCTTGCTCAAGGAGCTCCGTGTCCATGATGCCGGGGACTCCAGAACTGGACACAGTACTCCAGGATGTGGTCTCACAAGACCAGAGCAGAGGGAGAATCACTTTCCTTTACCTGCTTGCCAACTTTCTTTTGATGCAGCCTCGAATATGGCTGGCTTTCTTTCTTTTCACATTGCTGGCTCATGATGAGCTTCTCATCAATGAACATCCCTAAGTCCTCCTCAGGACTGTTGTCGATCTGTTCTCCAGCCAGTCTGTACTGTGCTTGAGGCTGCCCTGACCCAGGTGCAGGACCAAGCACTTGGCATTGTTAAACTTCATAGGGCCACCTCTCAAGTTGTCAAGCAGTTAATTCCACTATCCACGTCCCTAACAAACATGTTAAACAGCACTTGTCCCAAAACCGATGACTGGTCAGCGGAGTGATCTCATCAAGTCCTGTGGACTTCTGCAGTTTTCAGGTTCTTCAGATTATCTCAGTCCTGCTCTTTTCCAGTGGGTGAGGCTTCCTTCAGTGCTTCTACAAGTTCATTGCTTGCACACATGAGCAAGTTATATGGTTGCCATGAAATAATACCAACACGACGTTGGCATTTATTGCATATTTTGCATGAACTATCACAGAACAGCTGAGGCTGGAAGGATCTCTGAAAGTCATCTTGCTGAATGGTCCTGCTCAAGCAAGCTCATTTAAAGCCATTTGTACTTCACCATGTCCAGAGGGCTCTTGAAGACCTCAAAAGAGAAAGACTGCAACCACTTTGGGCAACACTTGCCACTGTTTGGTCACCCTCATAGTTAAGTTTCCCAACATTCAGGAGACTCCAGTATCTCAGTCTGTGACCACTTCCTCTTGCCCTGTCGCCAAGCACCACTGGAAAGAGCCTGGCTTCATTTTCTTTACACCTTCCTTTCAGGTATTTTCATACTTTTTCAGAGATCCACACTGAGCCCTCTCTTCTCTGACAGCCAGATAGGACCACCTCTCTCAGCTCTCCCTGAAAGGAGAGGTGCTCTGGTAACTTCATCATTTTAGTGATGCTTTACTGAATTCTCTCCAGTAGCTCCAGCTCTCTCCTGTACAGAAGCGTCCAGGTCTGTCCTCACCAGTGCTGAGTGGAGGGGAAGAATCACCTCCCTCAACCTGCTTGCATGTCTCTGCAAAATGCAGACCAGGGTACCATTAACCCTCTTTGCCACAAAGGCACTTTCCTGACTCACAGTCAGTTTGTTGCTTACCAGAATATCCAGGACCCTCTCTGCAAAGCTGCTTTCCAGCCACACAGCCCCCAGCATGTTCTGGTACACAGGGTTATTCCTGTCCAGTTGCAAGACTTGGAACTTTGTTGACCTTCATGAGGTTCCCATTATCCCAGTTCTTCAGCTTGTTGAGGTCCCTCTGGATGTCAGCACATCACACTTTCCCAGGGAACAGAGTAATGCTGACTGGCCTCTAGTTCCCTGAGTCCTTCCTTCCAGCACTCTTAAAGATATAAATGACATTTGCCACCCTTCAGACCTCCCAGCGATCCTTCAGAGCCTACTGATAGAGGCCTCACAATGATATTCACGAGCTCCCTTATCACTTCTGGATGCATCTCAACAGGGGCTGTGGACTTTTGTATGCCCAGTTTGCTTAAGTATTCTCTATCCTGGTCCTTTTCCATTACAATGTATGTTATCTGTACACCTGGCTTGAACTATAAAATAATTTCAACATGTAAATATTTGACTTCATGACTTACACTACCACCATTAATAATTTTGTACAGATATCCTATAGGACAAATTACTTCTCAAAAAAACCAGAGAACAATACCATACAACACAATAGACTATTTAAAAGAGGAAGAGAAATTTCTTTTGAAAAAAAGATTACTTCTGTTTACAAACCACTAGGATTAATATCTTTGTTTAACATTAGAAGCTACTTTGCTTAGCATGAGTAGGTGGATTTGATGAAGTCTTAGGCCACAAGCTGTAGATTTTGACCTAGATGTGCTTTGGTCAAGGATAGAATCACTTTTCTCCCCAGCAGCTGGTACAGTGCTATGTTGGATTTATTATGAGAATAACATTGATAATTGATGTTTTAGTTGTTGCTAAGTGGTGTTTATCCTAAGCCTAGGACTTTTCAGTTTCCCATGTTCTGCCAGCAAGCAGGTGCACAAGTGCAAACCAGAACATTATAAGCAAACAACCACCAGCAGAAGCTGTAATTTACGAAACAATAATAGTTAATGGCCAGCCTGGAGACAGAAAAAAATCCAACAAGGTGTTAGAAGAACCCCAGACCAGGAATCACCATTAAACTAAAAAGGTGCAAGAAGAGCGTGTGAGGGGCAAGTGCATAAATCCTCAAGGCATAATGGCCCAGGGATTTCTTTGTTTGTGGCAACTCTCTGGAGGCACCCAGCACAAGCTGCTTTTTCCAGCTGTACAGTGTAAATAATTTTGATTTTTTTAATTCTGTGTCCAAGACTCTGCTCCAGAAAACCTAGGGTGGAGCCTGCAGAAAGAGAAAACGTTCGAGAACGTGTGTGTGAGTGAGGAGCCAAAACAGGCACCTGTGGCTTGCTGGAGCCACAGACTCCATTGCTGTGAATGGAGTCTTGTTTGAGCATTTGAAGTCTCAAGTGGTGCGTGTGTGACACCTTCAATGGCATGTGAATGCTCAGACAGTGGCTTCTCCCCTAAAAACTTCCCTATGTAAATAGTGAGCTACTCTTCTGTCTACATTTGCTGTAACTGTCCATTTTAAGTTTTCTGCCTGCCCCTACTACATCTTAAGAGTCAGTATTTCATAATACCTTTCAGCCAAAGGTCCTCTCCTAGACAGTCTGCAAAGGCACTTGCTCCTCTATCTCCAACAAGCATGTTGCAGTTTAAAGTAATCCGCCTCAGGCCGGTCATATCATCAAGGTCAGGTCTCCTGTAACGCAGGCTTTCAGCCCAAGCTTCACCATGCCTTTTCATTGCCTGGTGCTTTGCAAACAAAGAAGCTGTTACTAAGTGCAAAGCAGAGCCAGTACTGATGACAAGATCACCACAAGTTATCTTTGTAACTGATGTTTAATGGCTAACATAAAAACCACAGCTTCACTGGTTAAAGAAATACAAGTAATTTTTAAACGTTACAGTCAAGCTAGTTTGTTCTGACTATCCAATTTGCAATGCAAATTAATAAGTACGGCTAGAAAATACCTTACTACCTTCTTCTGGCAGACAGATGCTTTCAATGCATCTTGAATAGGAAATACAGACTACAAAATCGTGTGCTTTCATACAAACCAATGTTAACATAAACCAGCATATTGTATTAGCACAACCTTACTGAGATATGCTAAAGACATTTTTTCAAAATTTGTGACAATGAAATAAAGGCTCCTCAGAACAGCTGTCAGGTATTTGCAGTCCTAATCCTCATTTAAAGAAAATGTATCAGTCTGAACCCTAGCTTATTTTTACTAATAAAGACCGAATTTAAATCCTGCACCAGCAAACTTAGCTACTTTTGGCATACTAAGGCACAAATTTCAGAAGGATTATTCACATACTTAACTTCAGTATTCACATACGGTATTCAAAGAGCTTTGATGGGTTTAGAGCTTGAACATAAAAGGAAAAAAAAACAAACATTTTAAGTTTTTGCGAACATCTGCTTCCAATAAAGGTGATTACATTACCTTTAGTACATTAGCTATATGTTCTGCTCCTCTCCATGTGAGGCTACATCCTGTGAAGTTTACACATCTGATAGTAGTTGAATTCTTTATACTCTGACAGATTGCTGAAAGAAACAAAAGTATGCATGTTAGCTACACGCAGCACAGCTAGATTATGCACTTTTTCGTTGCCATATTAAGAAGCTGAATCAAATTTAATAGGCAAAAAAAGCCTTGACAAAGAACAGGTGTTGAAATGCAGTGTTTATTTTAAATGCTTTTGAAGTATTCTCATATATTTCTGACAGTAGTGTTTAGCAAAGGCTATCTGAACAAGCTAGAGCAGATTTTATTTCAGTTCACTTATGTAAACATGAACAAATCCAGACAGTTAACCTCAAATATTATGACTGTTGTTCTGAATAAAAGTATAATCCTAATTTTAAAGTAGTATGGCTATTTACTAACATCAAATGATGACCTTCAAGTCTTTAAATGTAAAGTCATATAGAAGAAACTGTGGATTGTTACTTCATGCACTCTTGACAAACTTGTAACTGAATGGAAATACTGAGAAGCTTAAAGGACTACAAAAATAGAAGTAAATTTTTACTTCTACTTACTTTCCAGTCCTCCATCTCCAATTGGACAGTGAGCTAAAGAGACGCTCTCTAGAGATGAAGTTGTGGCCAAACCCTTTGGAATAAAAACAATGTTTGTCAACTGGCTTGAAAAACAAAAATAGAGAGAAGACCAAGTCACCCTAACATCTCAGAAGTTTTTGTGTTCACTTACAAGATACTCAAAGGGATCAGGAGGAAGGTGAAAACAAGTGAACCTTGCAGCTCAGTTTAAGCTGGTTCATTTCTTTACCTCAGGAAGAGCTGTAGCCTTCTGGCAATGAGAAGCAACCTCCTTTCCTAGAAGCCACTCACAAGCAAACATGAGAGTGTTCTAATAACACACTTTGAACATCTGTTTTTATGTCCTTGGAGTCCCACAACTCTCCTTCTGTCATGTACATGCATAGTAGTTTCAATCACAAGCAAAAGTTATGCCCACATGGCAAAGCTATTGCAAAGTACTTTCTAATAAGCCTCGATGAATCAAGGCACGGGAAGGTTGTGTCTTTTTGACAGGTCCAGCAAGATCAGGTTATACTAAATGTCTGGCAGAATAATTCATACAACAGGAAACACAGGGGTACCTTAGGAGAGGAACATCCTTGCCTGTGACAAATACTTATAAAATTTAGTCGACAATTCTCTATGTTCTAAGCATATTTTCTATGTATTTGTATACTAGTATATTCTCACCTTTGTTAAAAGTATTAGATCTCTCTCCCTCAGAAGCAAACCCTGCAGTTCTAAATTTTTTAGTACATCTGATATACTGAGACAGCCTCTGACAGCTTTGCATAGTTGGCCAGTCAAGTCTTTTGATCGAATTGCTGGAATTCTCCTTCTAAAGTAAGTTTTATATCTTTCAACACCTAGTAAACAACAAAAATTACACATCAGTAAAATCCAGTCCCTGTTGACTGAAAAGCAATCATAAACACACCTTGCTTTTTTGCTGCTTTCCTTAAGTAGAAACAATTCTTTTGGAATTACAATTCCTTCCCTTGTAATACTGAATTACACAAAAGTTTTACTCAACAAATTATAAGTCATACATCAACATACTTGTCTTTCATAGCCATCATTACAAACCTGACTCTCCAAGACCCTGATTATGAAAACTTCTTATTCCAATAGAAGTCAGAGTCTTATTATGCCTGATAGCACTCAGAAGTGGCACCCAATCAGCAGCTTTGATGCGATCTACAACTACATCAAGAGCACCCTGAGTCGAGTTAACCTTCACAGCTTTCAGTGGGACAGAGCCTTGAAGAGCACAGAGGTGATCATAATGTGAGTAGAAATCCAGCATGCATTGTCTTCTTATTCTGACTGACTCAATCATTTCTTTTACGTGATGTTTCCCTAAAACAAAAGAGGGGACAGGAGGGAAAATATAAGCTTTTTCTAATGTGTCACTGATTTTGAAACACAATCTGAATTAAACATGCAAACACAAAGCATGAATGTTTATGTAGACTGTACAGCATTTCCCTTTTCGTGATGTGGCAGATAAACACTGATGTCTTGCAATGTACCAAATACACTACACCAATACTACTGAATACAGTTGAAAAAGTGGGTGAACAAAAACAAAAAAACAACATCTCACATTTTTATTCATCCACACAAACTGGTATACCCAAAACACAAGAAGCCTAATGTTCAAGCATTAAGTGCTGTAAAGCTTACATTTTGTGTAATGTCAAAGTGTGTAGACTCACAAAAGCTTTGGACACTCCTTGACCCACCATAATAGGACCCAAATGACTACTTTATAGAGAAGTATCTGTCAGCTTCTCTGCTATGCCAATCAAAACATGTGTTGTCTTAAATATTTTTCCTATTGCATACCTTACATTCTTATCCCAGTACATTTAGGAAAATGTAGTCAGGCATAAGTTTTTGTTACACTGTAGTACTCACACAATAAAAAAGTACTAACTCCCAAGGAGAATCTCTAAATATTGCTATGGCACATCTATTAAGACTAATTCCATGGTCTCAGTAGGAGTATTAGTCAGTGTATTACAGGATAGGTATATTTGTATTTTTTATAAATACTCAAGATGGCATTATCCCACGTAGGCTATCACATACTGTTCACACTGCCAACTTTTTTTCATATTGTTAAAGACTAGAAAGCTTCAGCCAACCTTCTGAAACACTCTGTATGTCAACATGGGACAAGAATTATTGGATATCATGTGAAGACAGTAATTTGTAAGAATGTAATTCAGAAAAAAAGTGTTTGGATGACTGAAACTGTAATAATAGGAACAGAAACTAGAGTAATAGTTCCTCTGTTCCCTCTAAATCATTTCATTTTAGCTCTCATTTACAAAGGACAACACTGTGACCACAGGAAATTACTAAATTATAATCCAACACCTCTGCTTCAAAAAGTCACCATCAAACCGTAAAGGTGACAATGAGCAACATATTAGCCTTTTGTCTCCAAAGCTTAAACACCCTTCTTTCCTGGCAGCTTTCACTGCAAAACCTGAACACCACACCTCTAACTGAAGTAAAGAAAGGTGTTTCTGGCCCTAGGACTTAAATTTAACTCATGTGCAGGGAGAAGGAAAATGGGCCAAAATAATTTGACTCACAGTAACAAAATTTAAAAACAACTATGTGAACTGGAACTCTTCTGTGTAGAAGTTAATGCATCTGACACAACCCCAAAATATCCTGACTGGTTCTGAGAATGTCCACAGAAGAAAATTACTCTTTCAGTACAGAAGGAAGACATCAGATGACACTATCTGGTGGCAAAGAAAAAAAAAAAATAAATAAAACATGTAGTAAAACTGAGAAGCCCAGTTCTGTGGTATAAGTTTTTAGGAAGCTGTAAGTTTATAGTGAGTCAATAAACAGCAAGACAAATTTAGGGAGGGAGGCAGGAATTCCATGACAGACCGATGACCACAGCAACAGCGACCATGCCCTACATCAGAGGCACACAGAGGAACCCCCACCGCATCCTTACTAGGGCTCAGCTTCAACATTTTCAACACCATGGCCGGGTGGTCAGCTGGAGCTAAACTCTTTTTATTTGACCTACTGGACCACTGCATGTTATTATGTATGTAACACAGCCAATACACAAGCCCGGTTATAACCAGTTTATGTTTCACTACTCAACGTTGCCAGCCCGCTCAACCAATTCCTTCAGCGCTCCGCTGCACCCCGCTAGCCCGGCTTGACCTGGAGACGCCGCCGGTCGCCATCACTCACGGGGATGAGAAAAGGGCTGGAGAGGGAGAAGTTGGGGAGAGAGGACAGCAACAACCTCTCCCTCCCCCCCCCTGCGCGCCCCGCTCCCCGCCCGGAAGGGGCCTCAGTCGTCCCTTGCAGACTCCCAGTCGGGCCCCCTGCCCGCTCCGCCATCGCGGCACAAACACGACGGCGCGGGAGCTGCACAAACACGATTGCCCACCCCCTCGCCCTAGCACCGCTGAACCGCGTCTCCAGCCTCGGTCCACCTCCCCCCCACCCCCACCTCCTCCCGCATCCGCCGCCACCAGCCGCCTCGGGAGCTGCCCGACCCCGCGCCGAGCCGAGCCAAGCCGAGCCAAGCCGAACCGAGCCTGAACCGAACTGAGCCGAGCCGAGCCGAACCGAACTTCCCGGGGCTTCCAACTGCCGCCGGCCCTCCCGCCGACACGTGGCGCGCCAGCCTGACACTCCGATTGGCTGACACTCCGATTGGCTGACACTCCGATTGGCTGACACTCCGATTGGCTGACACTCCGATTGGCTGACACCCCTGCAGCCTCCTGCCTGACTACATTCAAAATGGCCGCGCCGCGCTGCCAGTCGCGGAGTAGGGGGTTGTGTCCTGCACACCCATAGTCACCGCCCCTCACCGCCATAAGCCCCTCGCCGTCCCGCACCGCTGCGCGCGGCTGCGCGCGGCTGCGCGCTGGCGGGTCCTGGCGGGTCCTGGCGGGTCCTGTTGTAGGCGCCCTGTGGGTCGGCTCCTGCGGAGCCACGCCGCGCCGTACTTGCCGCCCCTTCTTCCCTCAGGGTGGGTGGGTCCCTGGCTGTCCCCTGCCCGATTGTCCCCGGTGCGGTTACCACAGGTACAATAAATACCTTTGTTTCTTTTTCAGCCCCAGCTGAGCGCGGGGCGTCTTCAGAGCCAGGCAGGAGGGATCGAACAACAGCAGAGGTTTTAGGCAGAAACTGAACCGCTAAGCGGAAATTACTCCCTGCCTTACCTAAAAAAAAAATAAATAATAATTAAAAAATCTTGGAATGCAGTGCTGGAAGAAAGCAAACACGCTGTCCTTCAGCGAAGAGTACGCATCAGGAGCTGTATAGATCCTGAAACATTTTGAATTACATCAGTAGCTGTACTCAGCTGGCCTCACCACTCCGTGGGAGAGTAAACAAATTGCCTTGCACAGCTACACTTCTCATTAGTTTGCTAGGTTAGTTTACACAGACGTGTTGGAAAATACCTATGAGACCAAGTCCAACCTTCGACCCAACATGATTAGCCAGTTAAACCATGACCTCAAGTGCTATGTCTGCACATTTTTTGTAAAACCTCTAGGCATGATGATTGCACTACTTTCCTGGGCATCTTGTTCAATGGCTGACCACTCTCCTTATAGAATTTTTTCCTAAATATCCAAACTGAACCTCCCGTGGCACAACCTGAGTCCATTTTATCTTGTCCTGTCACCAGTTACATGGGGGAAGAGACGAGTTCCCACCTCAGTACAACCCACTGTCACATAATTGTAGAGAGCAATAAAGTCTCCCCTCAGTCTTCTCTTCCCTATACTAAAGAATCCCATTTCCCTCAGCCACTCCTCAGAAAACCTCTGCTTCAAGCCCTTCACCAGCTTGGTTGCTCTCTGGACGTGCTTAAGTAATTCCATCTCCTTATACTGAGGGGCCCAAAAACTGAGTATTGAGGCACTCCCCTCTTGACCAGAACTGTTGATAAATGATGGAGAATGGTTTGCCAAGCTTGTCCACAAATTCCCTCAGTATTCTCAGGTGGATTCCATCCAACTCCATAGACCTGTGAGTGTCCAGGTGCTGTAACAGGTCATTAATGGCCTCCTTCTAGATTGTGGCAAGTTTATTCTCCTCTCTATCCCCATCTTCCATCTCAGGAGGCTGAATACCCTCAGCTTAACTGGTGTGACTATTAAAGACTGAAGCAAAGAAGTCAGTAAGTACTTCAACTTTTTCCTCAGCTTTGGTGGTAATGTTCCCCCCACCACATTCAATAAGGGATGGAGATTTTCCTTTAATATCTCTTTTGCTGTTAATGTATCTCTAAAAACATTTTTCATTGTCTCTTATGAATTTTTCCTCTGCATGAACTAACAGGATCCCTGTAGTCATACTAAGATGCCTGCCCCTTCTTCAAAAGGTGGTGAACTCTCCTGGTTTTCCTGAGTCCCAGAAAAAGCTCCCTGTTAGCCAGGCTGGTCACGTTCTCTGCCCTTTTGTCCTGCAGTGCATGGGGACCGTCTGCATCTTGCGTCTTTAATATTTCATTCTTTAACAATGTCCTGCCTTCCGAGGCCCCTACTCTGGACTTTAATTCAGATCAAAGAGTTCCCACTAACATTCTGAGAAGAGTATTACAAGGTGTGCCATTTTAGGCAAAATGAGTGAAATGTAGTCCATGTGCTGACCCTAGAATCAGCAGCTCACTCATGGGCAGAAATACCACCTACTTATGAAAATGGTTACTGTAAACCGATGACTAAGAGAGACTTGGTTTTCTAGAAAGTTATGCTTCTAGTCTGTAATATTAGACACTGCCTTTAACTAACATCAGAAGCAACGGAAGTAGCCTGAGTGCTATAATCAAGTGTGCCAGAACAAGAATTATTTCAGTAAGTCTGAGGTCACCATCGAAACAAGTTGTTTCACTGTGACATTTTGTGAATCAAATATAGAAGATAAAAGACAAAGGTTCCTAACCAGCCAAAAGGAAATAGCAGTTTTTCATTTCTTGACTGTATGAAAAAGTATTTCTGGTGCTTGTCAGAGGCTAAATTCAAGCAAAATGAAATTTAAGTATTCTCAAGAATCTTTTAAAGATTTGCTGTTTGTGCTACTTAGTTAAATAACTTTTTACAGCTAGGAACTAATTAAAATATACTCAAAATTTTTGCTCTGGCTAATATGTCCATAATCACCTTTGTTCTTATATTACTAATTTTTTTTTCCTTTTTTTTCTGGACAGTCTGTTCACTCAGTTAAGATTTTGCTCTTGTATGGGTTACATCTACAAAACATGCTTTATACGATGTTTCAGAAGTATTAGCTTGGAATTCGGTGCATTTTAAGATGTGAAACATAGAAAGCATCTTTCAAATTTCCAGGAGGGACAGACCTTGTGCTTGCCGATATTACATATTGGAGGTTCTCTGACATTTTATTGCCAGTGTCAATGTCGACTGTAGAGACTGTGATTTTAGATTAATTTTGAATCACAGCAGTACCACTGCTGCCCTGTAAATGAAGCAATAAGATTACCTGTGTGAAGCTGATTAGTCATATGTTGTTCACTGAGAATAAGCCTGAAAGAAAAGAAATATGAAAAGTGATTAGACTTATATAACTTGTTATTTTTTGGCATGTTGAAAGTTCACAATAAAGTTGTACTTAAAAAGGATTTTGTCCTGTCAGTAGATAGAGATCTCCAAAGTTGAAATTCATAATATTGCAGAGAACCTGCTGTAAGTTGCTCCCAGAGAAACTGGTTTGGTTGGTTTTGTTTGGTTGGTTGTTTTTTTTAAATAATGCTGAATGTCCCCTTCCTCAGCATTTGGTTCATTGGTTCTGTTTTGCATTCTATTTACTCCTTGTTTGGTACACATGAAACAGATCTGCCAAAAGGTCTGTGTGCTGAAGAAGTGTCAAAAGTGTTCTATGTATACCAATCATTGTGTAAGCTCTAAATTAAGGCTTTATTCAGTAGGCAGCTGTAATATTGGTAATCATGAATGTACAGTTGATGTCTCATTTTACTTTCCAGTCTTCCATTTGTAAGGTTTTCACTGCCTGTAGAAAGAAGCAATTCTCTTTTATGACCACTGTGTGCTTTGAAATTAACATACATGTCTGGATCATTGGACAGTTGCTTAAAATTATAATAAGACAATGTAATTCAGGAATTGTTCTAGATTTCCAGAGAAAAAAAACATATGATCAAGCTGTGACCACTTCAACCTATACCACAGTATTATGTGACTGGGGCATGTACTTCACTCTCTAATTTTGCAAATGATAAAAAAAAAACATATTACCTTCCTGTCGTTCAAAATGCTTCCCCAGCCTTCTGTGGTTACAGACTTCCTGATTGTTTCACTAATCTCATGTATTCAATGTAGAAAGAAGACAGAAAATAAACATATTAGAGTATCAAAATTTGCCACAATTGAGATTTAACAATACTTATTCAAGACACTAGAAAAGAGGCTTATTTACATTATTGATTGACAAGATTGTAATCCAGTGCATTTTTAATAGCATTTCTTAATTTTTTGCATTTATTCCTGGCTGTACATAGAAGCCCAACTCAGCAGTAACAAGACCTTCTTTTGTTGATTAGACTATCATATTTAAAATATTTCTAAGCATGCAATGTACATGACATAGTCTCAGAAGATATATTTTAGGGTACTTAGGTCTTAGCTGTTTGGCTGTATGCTTATTTAGTCATTGCTTGCATTGTAATTCTGAAATCATGAAAGCTATTTATTGGTCTCATTAAAACATAGAAAGATGGAACTCGGTGCTTTTACCATAGTTTTTTGTGTTTTCTCTTTGGCTATATTCCTCATTTTTATGTAAAATATCCCAAAATTTGGGACTCTAACTATTACTTGTTTTTCCTGTCAGAGAGTTTCTACTGCTCTGTTAGAACCTCAAAAATATTGAATGATTTTGTGAGATACCAGATGTCTCTGCTCTAGAGAACAGTCCCAAAACAGACCTAATTCTTTTACTTTGGCATACGATGTTTCCTTCACTAGTTACCATTTTGCTGAATTTGTCAAACTTATTTTTGTTCTCACTGTTTTCTTCCTGTCTTTTTCTAGGCTGCATGCTCTTGGAATTTTCTTTGTTTAATGTATGCTTACTCTAACTTTTAATTTGATTTAACACTATGAGCACTTGTCAGTGTTCTGGAGGCATCAGGGAGAAAGAAAATGTATGGGCTGTATGCTCTATCCTGTGGTGGGCAGCAGATAGTTACTCTTGGCTTTATGAGGATATCTGGCAGGTATCTACTTGGTTGGTGTTCTTCCACGTTATCCCTTATTGCATAATGTGTGTTAAAGAACAACTTTTTGTCTTTTAAAAAAGAAAAACAAAGTCACAAACGAAAAACAACCTGAAAACCAACCAAACAGAAAACCAAACACAAATCCCACAACAAACAAACAAACAAAAAAAGGTTTTGTCCAGAAGACTGAAAGGACACTTCATTGGTAGGTGGCAATGTTCCCCAAGCAAAGATGTATTGGTGGAGGCAGTAAATCTTTTGCTTGATGTAGTAAGGAAATAATTATTTCATTGAATCATCATTAGACAACTTTATAGTCTATTATTTGCGGAGGCTCATTAGTACATAATGAAAAGTACATAGTGTTATTTATTATTTGCTTTATCCTATAACAGGACATGGCACTTTAACACACAAAATGTGCAAAACAAACCGTAAAATCTTTGTGTCTAACTCAGGGCAGTTCAAAGTCACTGTGAATTTTCACAGTAAGGCACACTGGGAGATCTGAACAGGTATGAAACTTGGTGTAAATGAAGGAGTTCTGATACTAAGCAATTGCACAAAAAATCTTGAAACACAGAGTGGGCACTGGAGACTAAAGCAGTGGTAAGGAGATAAGCTTTGGACAGCCTGAAAGGAAAGGGGAAAGTTATCCAAGATGGAAGAATAAAACTACTTAACAAAGTAAGGAGGAAAAAAAATATGCTGTGAGTGCAGGGGCAACTATTTTTTGTTTGAGAAATCTTGAGTTGGATATAGGCTAAATAGACAGTTGCTATGTACAACAGCCAGCCATACCATCCATGCCATAGATTAACATTCATTTTAGTAGGCTGTGAGCTCCAAGTCCTGGTGAGGAAGCCTGGATGGAAAGCAGAAGTTGTTTAGTGGAAATAGGCTTTTTTTAATCCTTTGTCTACTACTGGCTGCTTTTTGTTCTAGCCTGAAGTACAGTGTTGCTTTTTCTATCTGTCAGATATGTACTGAAAGCCTTTTCTCTCTCTCCTTTTGTCTCTCCTTCTCCTTCATTGTCTCTGTATTAAAGTTGTTGTTTTGTTCTTTTTTTAAAAAACTGCTCTTTAACAGAATGAGCCATCCAAACACAGAAGTCCTAGAAAATAAATCATTATTCACCACAAAGTTGTACTGAGAACTTTCTTAAGATCCATTCTCAAAGTTGTTTTACTCTAACCCTAGCAAGAAGCTCCATTGAAAAAAAATCACCCAGGAAATTACATGCCCTAAAATTAGGAAATTACTAAATAATGAGTGTGTATCCTGTATATAGGATAAAACATGTAACAGGTATAATTGTACACAATTTATATATAAGAATATAAATTAAATATATAAAATAAGTGAGATAATGTACTTTGCTGTTGAAACAGCTAATTAAGTAAGTAAAATGTATGAGATAATGAATGTAAAAGAAAATAGTCCACTTTCAGCTAACTTAATTTCTATTCTTTCTTGGAAATCATTTCATAGTTAGTCATGCTGTTATGATTCACTGCACAGCCTGAGCTGCCGGAGTCAAGCTACAGCAGCAGTAATAATTACTATATACTAATTTTAAAGTGATTTTTAGTATCTATGCTGAAAAAGGATGGAGAACATAGTTTTTCATTAGGGTATATCTCAGATACAGTTTCTATCTGCTTATGCAACATATGGGTTACAATGGACTCAATCACATAGATTTAAATGGTTGAAAGGAGGACCCCAGCCTTGATATATGGATGCAAAAGAAGGCATTGCAAGGGAATCCTAATGCCTGAAGAACACAGAATTTTCCAGATAAAACCTCTCCCAAGAGACACAGACAGGTATTTAGCTAAACAGCCCAATGTTACCTCTGGCCTGAATACCTGGGGCTGAGGAAGGCCAGGCAGAGGTAGCCAGCAGCACAGGGTGAAGAAGAATATGATTCTTAGAGAGCCTCCATTACCAGGCCTGTACTTAGCTATGCAGTGCAAGAGGGCTAAATATATTTGGATTAAGTCAATGAAATAGAATTAATTAATCAAACATTTAGTGCATAATTACAGTAATAAATGTATTTCTTCTTCTTTTTGGTTTTCCATCATTACTAATTCAATCACTTCTTCTGATTCACACAATATATAATGACTTCCCACTTTCTGTCAATGGCAAGTCCTCATTCACATTAAACGAAGCTTGCTCAGGCACAGAAGTGAAGTTTCAATGAATATTTTATTAAAATGTGGAAGGCCTTTATTAGCAGTTTGCGACAAAACCCATGTAAATTAATAACTTCTTTAGAAAATATTGCCAACTCTTCCAAAACTTCATGAAAACAATTATGAAGCAGTTTTTTTATTTTGTATTGAGGTAAATACATCTACAT
Source organism: Heliangelus exortis (assembly GCF_036169615.1). Lineage (NCBI taxonomy): Eukaryota > Metazoa > Chordata > Aves > Apodiformes > Trochilidae > Heliangelus > Heliangelus exortis. Next base: position 36,398,636 of record NC_092454.1, read on the forward strand.
ATTTTGCTAAATAATTTGCCAAGGATTAAGTAAAACTCAATCACAGTAAGTTTTTGTGCTATTTTCTAGACATTCATCTAGATTTGTATTTAAATTGTCAAGTTCAGAGAAATGAGAATTTAAAGTTTTAGATCAGGACCTTTCAAGGAGACAACTCACTGTGAAATCTGGATTATGATCTATTTGGGCAATAGTATTCTATCACATAATCCCATTATACTAAAAGTACTGTTTGAATGGGAAACGAGCAATTTCCATTATTTCCTTTTTGGGTTTTTTTGCATCTTCTTGGCAAATATCTTCATGCAAGTATTTCAGCTGAATTTAAATAATCAAATTGGAGGCCACTGTTGGAAACCTGATGAAATTCCATGCAAGGAAATGAAGATGGTTTATATTTTAAAAAAATATTCTACTCTTTCTCAAAAGCATTAAAATTGTACTGACTAAAATACTTCCTTTGAACTGTTCTTTCAGGTGAATTTTACCAGTTTCCACAAGAAAGTAAATTCTTGAAGTAAGCTATTTTTTAAATTTAAGATTGATTTTTGTGCTGCTTTTACTGAACTTTTAAGTTCTTTATGAAGATCTTTAGTAACACTTTTATTTTTAATATAGTTTTCAGTATCTTCATCAAACATCAAACTTGTTTTGCACCTGTCATCTAAGAAACATGCTTTGCTAATTCATTGCACTTATGAATGGATCCCAAAATAAGCAAGCCCTAAGTAGCAAAACCACAGAGATGCAACTTCATAAACATCTAGCCAAGGCACTGAATCGGGCACTTTTTCTAATCTGCAAATAAATTGTTAACTTCCTAGAAGTTATAAAAATATAAAAATGAAAGGAAAGTAAGTTTAATAATTTTGTACTGCCATCAAGAAAAAATTAAGTATACCAAATAAACTTTTATGTTTTACAAGGCCGATTTTATTTCCCAGTATAGAAGTAGTTTAACTTCTATGATGTCTAAGACATACAAGCAATAAAAGGAATGAGTTAGCATGCTTTTTACTGAAAATTAAATAAATTACAGGCTATACTGTAATGACAGGGATAGTATTACTTCCAATACTACAAAATAGTATTGGAAGTACAAATTGGAATAGTACACATTGGAATAGTAACAAATACAAATACATTACTCAGAGAATGCTTATATTTTCAGAATGCAAAATCTGTTTCACTTAATGGGAGAAGGATGCCATAGGAAGAATGATTTTTCAGCACCTGGCTTTGAGACTTCAAGTGTTGTTATACTATGCAGGAGAGTATTTTGAGGGAATGTTGACTATTTTGTTTTTTGGGGTAATGATCGGCAACATTTATATAATAAGTAAATTTGAAAACCTAAATATGCACCTAAAGCATGATTAATTTTAGTTTCTTGTAATGGACAAATTCCATAGGACTGTATTTTTATAGTAGGATGTGAAGTTTGATTCTCTATTTAAGAATGCTTGAAAAACACTAAAAAAATTGTTGCATATGGAAAGATTTCAAGCTTTACAATGATGACTTTTTTGCAATGCACCACACAAAAATAAGATCTGTGATACCACTATTATTTCAATATACTTGAGACATATTTCTAACCACCTGAAAGAAAAGGCTATCAGGAGTAGCCAGCATGGATTTACTGATGGTAAACTGTGCTTGACTAACCTGATCCTCTTCTACAAAGGCATGGCCAAATGGGTAGATGAAGGGAGAGCAGTGGATGTCATACATCTGGACTTCAGTAGAGCAAGCTGTTGACATGATTTCCCATAACATCTTCATAACAAAAGTCAAGACATGTGGGACAGACAGTTGGGCTGTGAGGTGGGTTGATAACTGGCTCAACAACTGAGTTGTGATCAGTGGCAGAGTCAAGCTGGAGGACTGTGGCCAATGGTGTTCCCCAGGGATAGTACTGGGTCGTTTTGTTCAGTATCTTCATCAATGACCTGGATGAGGCTATGGAGTGTACCCTCAGAAGTCTGCTGATGAAACGAAGCTGGGAGGGGTGCCTGATAACAGCAGAAGGCTGGGCTGCTATCCAGCAAGATCTGGACAGGCTGGAGAGCTGGGCAAAAGTCAACCTCATGAAGTTCAGTGAGGACAAGTTTAGAGTCCTGCACCTGGGTAGGAATAACAACAACCACCAGTACAGATTAGGGGATGTCCTGCTGGAATGCAGCTCCATGGAGAAAGGTGTTGGAGTCCTAGGGGGACAGTAAATTCACCATGAGTCAACAATGTGTCCTTGTGGCAGAGAAGGCCAATGGTATCCTGGAAATGGCATCAGGAAAAGTGTGTCCAGCAGATCTAGGGAGATTCTCCTCCCCCTCTACCCTGCCCTGGTGAGACCACACCTGGAATACTGTACCCAGTTTTGGGCTCCCCAGTTCAAGAGGGACAGGGATCTACTCGACAGAGTCCAACGGAGGGCTACAAGGATGGTTATGGGACTTGAACAGCTCTACTATGAAGAAAGACTGAGAGAATTGGGGCTGTTTAGCCTTGAGAAAAGAAGGATAAGAGGGGATCTTATTAGTGTCTATAAATACCTGAGAGGTGGGTGTCAAGAAGATGAGGCCAATCTCTTTCCAGCAGTGCACAGTAATAGGGCAAGGAATAATGGGTTTAAACTAGACCACAGGAAGTTCCACCTCAGCATGAGGAGAAACTTTCTTACTGTAAGGGTGACAGAGCACTTGAACAGGGTGCCCAGAGAGTTTGTGGAGTCTCCTTCTCTGGAGACTTTCAAAACCCACCTGGATGCATTCCTGTGTGGCCCACCCTAGGTGATCCTGCTTTGGCAGGGCGGTTGGTCTAGATCTCTAGAGGTCCCTTCCAACCTCTAACATTATATGATTCTTTGAAATTTACATGTCAGGAACACTACTGGTGTTAAGAACAAATTTTTTGGACAATAAATGTTGGACAATAAACAAAATATTTCACATTTCATACTTCATACATATTTCACATTTCACACAGTTTGCCAAAACGTTGAAAATCATCATCTCACAACAAATGTCCTTGTTCACACCAGACATCACTCCAGCCCAGTATTCATTCTCCTATGGAGACCAATTGAGATACTGTGTATGCCCAAGACCACAGCCCTTTTCTTTGCTCCACTTCCTTTGTACTCTTCCAGAATCCACAGCTGTTTTACTAGGGGTGTTGGGAAGGACACACCTTGTCCTTCCGCTGGCCATTTTTGACTTGTCACCCAGTACCCTGTGTAGTCCATTTTCTAAAGCTGCTCACATTGTCAGCTTCTGTAAGCTTCTGGGCAGCAAGTTTCACAAGTTCAACACCTGCCATGTAAGAAGTTTTATTTTTAACACAAAATCTACATGTTGTTTTCTAAAATGTTGTTTTCTTTGTTCTGCAAATGTGGCATTTGGCACATAACAGTTCTGCCTGCAGTTGGGTAACCATCTTCATGACTTTGTAAACCACAATCGTAACCTCAGTCAGGCTTATCTTCTCCAAACTGAAGTCCTGGTCCTTTTAATTTGTTCTTGAAAACAAGCTGTCTCACCACATGGCTGTTTGTTTCTCTGAGCTTTGTCTATATCAGCTATATCCTTCTTGAGATGCAGAAAACACAGCTGGATGTGGTACCCACAGCCCACGGGCTAACGGAAGTTTAGACCACAAGGAAATGCCTCTGACCTGCTTTCAGCACCCATTCTGTGATAGCCAACATCCTCTTGTATTTCCAGCAGCTCATAAGCATTGGGCCAATGATTTCACAGAGGTGTCACTGATGACTCCTAGAGAACCCTCTCCTGAGGTAAGCATTATGAACACATTCAGTTGCATGCTTAATTCTGAGTAGAATCACATTTTCAGTATTGAATATTCCTATGCTTCCTCAGTCAAAAAGTATAAAAGCCCAAGAGCACTACTTTTAAAACAGAGCACAGAACAGGAAATACATCTTCTGTGGTAGTCTCCATTCTTGGCCTACACTTTATTGAGAAACATGTGGGTTCTGTGGCATTGGTTTTGCAGAAGAAAAAAAGACAAAATCACAGCAGGAGAGCTTTTTAATATAATAAAGATTCAGTTTCCTTCATATAAAAATTAATTCTCCTGTTATTAATTCCCTTCAGGGGAGTGTTATCTTTTTTTTATCTACGGTTAATCTGATATTATGCTGAATGGTGCCTCAGAGGTCAGACAGCACTCCTGATAAATCTAATATGCACAGCTGTTTGAAAGAGTCCGCAACAACACAGTTTTTTATCCATTTGGCTGGATGAAGCAGCTGGGACGAAGTAGAAAATTAAGGAAGAATTTGAACATTATTACTGTTCAAGAGCCTTGGAGGACTGAAGTTTTTCAGAAACAAAAGCTGGTATTTCACATGCAGTCAACACAATCCAAATGGAAAATGAAAAGAGGAGGCTTCTTTTGTTACAATAAGAAAACTCACGACACATTACAAAGGCTGCTATCCTCATGGAACTTTTGCAAAGTAATAGTCATATAGGAAACTGAAGGACTTGGATTTCTGAAATTAGCTGCATGTTTGTGTGGCAGATGGCACTTAGTAAACACTTTGAGAATTCCCAATTCCCCCCAGATATTATTCAGAATCATAGTGAAAAACATTCTCAAAACAGTGGCATAAAAAAAAAAATAAAAAAAGTTAAAGGACAAAATTGAGCATCAGCATCAAGAGCATGTGGAAGTAGGATGAGGGTAGAGTGAGCGAGAGAGGGAGTATAGAAAAATGAGCTTAGGAGTGTGGAAGTATGAGAGTAGGAGTACAGAATATGCTGTCCTAGTTCTGAGATGGTATTTGTTTGATGGCATCTAAGAATTGCCTATATAAATATTTTTGATCAACAAGTAAATAATATTTTTCTCCTGGATTGCACTGACAGTAAAGTCTCAATCTGAAAGCAGATTCTTCTTTTCTACAAGATTTTTCTACTGTCCTCCCAAACTTTTCATGCCCTTTTCTCCTACTTGCAGCTCCGACAACCTATTTCAATTTTGTCTAGAGAAGTCACCTATAATTGTACTGGCAGAGAAAAGAATCTGAATGGAAACTCTGTTTCTGTGTGTTCTCCAACATGCATTAACTGATGATTATCAATTTGCTATACAAATGTACACTTTTTGTGTCTTTTACCTTACCTTATTAAAAGATCAATTTGTTTATGTTATTGAGCACCTACTGGTAGTCTGCAAATTCATACCCCCTACCCACAAGGAACGCTATAGACACTAACCATGCTGACACTGTTTCTAATGCAGTTTGATGGTACAATGACACAGTGATGAAAGAATTTTTAGCTGTTATTTTTAATACATGCTGTTAATTAAATTAATCTTTTGTTTGATAGAGTGCCTGCTCATTTTATATTATCACCTGAAAAATCTATTAAAGACTTAAGATCCCCCACAGGCTGCAGCAGACAGCCTGCCTCACCATGGTTTTCATCATGGGCTATGGGGGAATATGCTCTGGTGCCTGGAGCACCTCCTCCCCGCCAGCCTTCTTCAAGGGCTTTGGTGTCTGCAGGGCTGTCCCTCCCATGGTTTTCTGCCCCCTCTCACAGCTGCCATGCAGTATTTTTTTGCCCTTTCCTAAATACCCTTTCTCCGAGATAAAATCTGTATGTACAATTATCAGTGTAAGGTAAGGCACACATGCTTCTCAATTGTGAAAGGCTTTATTCTGAAAACTAATAACAAATATCACAAATTATTTATTTATTTGTTTGTTTATTTTTATACTGGACATCTATTCTTAAAGGTAATGCTTATTATCTGAACAGCAGAGGCAAATGGATACCTGCATTTTTAGTGCCCTGAGAGACAATATACAGCAACTGGTAATGATAACGTAATTATCTCCGAAAGGAACAGGATGGTTGAAGAAGTAGCTACTGCCCTCTATTTCTAGCCAGGTCAGAAGAGCAAAACAAAGTTAGAAATACAATGAATGAACAGCCTGATTTTTTATATAAAATGATCTTGACAACAAGGAACGTACAGTTGCCATCACAGTTAGTTCTGAGACATTGTACTGCTAATGATTCAGTGCTTACCCAGATAAGTACAAGATGAGGAGAATATCCTGCCCCAAGTACTAAATATAAGCTAGATGTTTTTCAAGTGACGGTTAACAAAAAAAAAAAAAAAAAAAAAAAAAAAAGGCAAAGCAAGCAAAGCTGGTAAACTGCGCAGAGCCAGCATGCAATCCTGAGGGGAGACTAGTTATGCAGAAATTAACCAAATCACCTGAAAAGTGGTTCAGAAGAGGTGTCTCTTTTCCTAAATATGAAGTAAAATGGCCTCTTTCATTGTCACAGCAGGATTTTTTTTTGATTCTCACCGACCCAAGATCAACTGTTGTAATCTGAATGTTTCAAAAACTGCTGAGGAAACCCAAGAGAAGGATGCCTATTTCATAGAATCTTAGAATCACAGAATATGCAGAGTTGGAAAGGACCCATCAATATTATGGAGTCCAACTCCTGTCCCTGTATAGGGCACCCTCAGAATCACACCAGGTGCCTGAAAGCATCTCCTATATGCTTCTTGAACTCAGTGGTCCTCTCCCACTTCCCTGGGGAGCCTGTTCCACTGCTCAGCCACCCTCTGGGTGAAAAACCTTTTCTTGATACCTAACCTAGCCCCCCCCCCCCGATTCAGCTTCCTACCATTTCTATGAGTCCTGTCTTTGGTCACAGAAGCAAAGAAATTAGTACCAGTCCCATGTCTCCTACGAGGAAATCATAGACTGCAATGAGGTCACCCCTCATTTCTCCAGACCGCACAACCCCAGTGACCTCAGACACTCCCCGTGAGTCATCCCCTACAGACCCTTCACCATCCTGTTGCTCTTCTTTGGATACTCCCCAATAGCTTGATGTCTTTTTTATTATACTGCAGTGCCCAAAACCACACACAGTACTCAAGGTGAGGCCAGACCACTGCAGAGCAGAGTGGGACAATCACCTCTCTTGCCTGCCTGGTGATGCTGTGCTTGATGCACCCCAGGACACAGTTGGCCCTCCTGGCTGCCTGGGCACACTGCTGGTTCTTATTCAGTTTGCCATCAAACAGGACCCTCAGGTCCCTCTCCCCCACACTGCTCTCCATCCACTCATTCCCTATTCAGTGCTTGCCATGAGGGTTGCCCCTTCCTAGGTGCAGTATTTGGCACTTGCCCCTGTTAAACTTCATGTGGGTACTGATTGCCCATCTCCTTAGCCTATCAATGTCCATCTGCAGGGCATGCCTGCCCTTGAGGGAGTTGACTGCTATTTCCAACTTTTGGTCATCAGCAAAGTTGTTTAAAATTAATTCCAGGCCTGCTTCCAAGTCATTGATGATGTTGAAGAAGACAGGGCCAAGGATGGAGCCCTGTGGGACCCCACTAGTGACTGATTGCCAGCTTGATATTAGCCCATTCACTGTCACTTTTTGTGCTTGACCTGTGAGTCAGCTGCTTGACCATCATAGGGTATGGTTGTCCAGCTGTATGCTGGACATTTTGTCCAGGAAGACACTATGAGAGATATCAAAAGCCTTCCTGAAATCCAGAAATATTACATCTACTGGCTTCCCTTGATCAATGAGGTGGGTTGTTAGTTCCCTTGATAAACTAGGTGGTTATCTAGAGCATTATTTGGTCAACAATAGCCTTCCATCATATTTCAGTCTTTCTTTGGTAATACATTTTCTTTTTAATCTTAGGCTTTACTAATAGAGATAACTGAGAGACTAGCATTTTATTTTGTGGCAGAATTTTGTCTGTGTGAGCTTTAACATGCAGGATGATGCTTGTTTATTGGACAGATGACAGTAACTGTTCAACCTGCTTTTTCTGAGGCCTGATAAAGAAAGATATTCCTTCTTTTAACTCAAACTGATCAAGGTTGTAATTAATTTTGATGCTGCTACTGTGACTTACTACAAAAAAAGAATGCCTTCATGTCTCTTAAAAATGGATCTGAAAGAAGGTTCTAAAGAGGAACCTGGAGGATGGAGTCCTGATGAATCCCTGTATTGCCTGCTATAGTGAATAAGCTGCTCATGAATGAATACATTTAGGGTGGAACTCCAGAGGAAGCCCCTGGTCATTCAAGCAGCCAGATATGGTAATCTGCTTCCATCAGCAAAGGCAAAAAAGATCACTTATGAATTGGACCTTTGTTTATTTGTAAAAAGGGTTACACCAAATCCTCACTAGCAATAGGAGCCTACACTGTGATCCAGTGAGTCGTGACCCCAAGATGTACATTGACCTACATCACTACCTCTGTTTCTTTATATTCAAAATTATTCTACGGAAAGAATGATAGTTTCAGATGAAACTTTATTTTCTTTAAACTATCCAACTGGCATTTTCTATATGAAGACTCCACAATACAGCTGTCTTGGACAACCTGCAATCAGGTATTTCAATTCTCCAATAGCTAGACATGAGATGAACTGTTAGTAATTCACTACAAGCCCTTTTGCTTTGCAGCCTGTAGTTACTTTGCAAAACACTTAAAAAAAATTTTACTTTTATGCATGTATGTAGATCTATTTGAGCAAAGTGGAGTCTGCTGCTAAATGCTTTGCAATTTTCACATTACAGCTGATACTGATTTTAATGAAGCAGAGACACAAAAAATGGAACAAGCGAGACTAAAAATAGCAGCTTGTTGCTGTATCGTATGCAATAAAATACTTTTTTTATATACTGAACTCACACATTTACATATTAATATTCAAAACCAAGTCTGTGCTGCTATTAATTATTTATTTTTATTTAAGGAGTAAACAGGTTTTCTAAACAGGCATTTATTAGACTGCTCTCAGTGTGAGAAAAAACATTCAGTTTATGGCCTGCATTAAGGTAGTTTATCAGTGAAAGGCTCCATTTTTGGGGGTAAGGAGTAGTTCCTGAGCATTTCTTAAGCTCTGAAATGTTAAACTGTTGGAGCTAATAGAGTTTACAGGAAAGGTTATCAGAATCAGATGGTAATTTAGCACACTTTAATGCTTCGGTAATTGTGTTGAATTTTACATCTATCAGTCAAAGTTCACAAAAATTTATCGGGTGGCATGGCCACAAAAGTGTGTGTGTGTGTAAAAGTAAACTCATCTCTATGGTCCTGACTAATTCTTGAATTAAGAACTCAAGCCTCTGTGGGTGTTTTTTAAATTGATCATTGTGGAGATGATTACACAGAATGTCTGTAGTGAATATGCATCTTCAGAGGACAGGTGGTCAGAAGTTGTGAAGGCAGTGAGACCTAAAAGGAAATTAAAAAATGGACAGTCAGAAGCAAAACAGATCCTAAATGCTGACCAAGGACACAATGTCCTAAACCAAACAATAATAAGCGAATTGCTAATTGATGGTGACATTTTATTCAAAGTGATGAATTGGTAACTGCTCCCTTACTCTCTTCTCACTTGCAGCATGGCTGAAGTCTGGATGTGCAGAAAAAGTTCTTTACCATGAGGGTGGTGGAAAAATGCTAACAGGTTGCCCAGGAAGCTAGTTGAGGCCTCTTTCCTGGAGTTATTAAATGTGAGGCTTGACAAGGCTCTGAGCAACTTGATCAAGTTGAGGGTGTCCCTGCTTATTGCAGGGGTGTTGGACTAGGTGACCTTTAGAGGTCCCTTCCAACCAAAATTTTTCTATTAAGTTTTCTCTCAGTTCATCTTGTACTCCTGCTGAGATGGTAATAAACACAGATATTGCTTTGCCATGGCCCTAAGGGGGAAGAAAAATAGAGGGAAGAAAAAGAGGGAAGAAAATATACCCACTGAAGAGACCTTGTACAGTTGAAATACCTGTATTGGCACACAGGCCTTCTCTTCTATATTCCTCTTAAAACTAATATCAGTTAGGACTGCAATCCTAATGTAGTAGACACTAAACAGAATTACTGAAAAAAAGGAAATGCACTTATAAACTCTTGATTGCTGTCTGCCCACATACATTACAAGGAAGATCTGGTGTTAATGCATGAAATCATACAACATGAACAAAGTGTGCAAATCGGGCAATGAAAAAAAGGAACGTAATAGAGATTAAGTAAACTGTAGTAACCAGGGTCTACAGTTTATAACATAGAATTCTAGTAACAAGCAGTACTCTCAGCTTATTGCTAGAACTGGTTGTTCTTAGCACGGTCACCTCTTTAAATAGTAGATAGATGTAAGCCTCAAGAAAGGACTTGATAAAGCTCTTGTGAGACTCTGGAGCTGTTCTGTTCTTAGGAGGAGAACAAGGGATAGCATTCATAAAGGTGAAAGAAAAAGATTAACTGAGTACTTTAGCAGCAGAAAAACAGAAATAAACCTACAAATAAATTGTACTTTATGTGATAAAGGGGACAGAAAAATTGTGAACGATATGATGTTAAATAGTCTTAATGAATCTTGGAGAGCTCTCTAATGAGACCACTAAGAGGAAGTAAAAATCCACTGTTTTGGTTTAGCTGGCTTACTTTTTTATTAAGTAGCAAAAATAACTAACCAATGTGATTGCTTTGAGAAGTGTGCAAGATGCTGCCATGTTGGGAGTCTTGAGGCTCTACACAGTATGCTGTGGGAAAATACATCACAGCTCTGTTGGACATTGCATAAATACAGGATGCCCAGCATCTGAGGGGTTGCAAGATGTTCATGGTTATCTATACTCCCTTTGGGGTTTTGTTTGTTTGTTTGATTTTTTTTTTTTTTTAAAGTTATCTAACTAAGACATTTGTTGTTGGGCCCTTCTTACTGAGATCCAAAAGATCCCTGCACTAGGTCACTCTAATCTGACCCCTACCAGAGTGACAAACAGTCAGCATTTCGTGCCATGCATAGTTAAGTGAACTATTTCATGGAAGTCAGAATGGTAAAAAAGGAAGGTGATTTAATTAGAAGAATTTTTAACTCTATGGAGAAACATTAGTACCAGTATATATGACATACTAGAATTTTTTAATTTTTTTTTTTTTGTGTGTGTACAACAAATACCACCTTAAAGTCAGCTATGAAGAGTGTAGCAGAAACCAAGATGATGGGTATAGTAAAAATGCTTAATATAACCAGCACATCAGTGTTTCGCAGCTACTAAAACAATGAAAGCACAGAATTCCAAATAAAGCTCAGCCTATACTCCAAGATAGGCTAACATGTTTGTGTTTGGTTTTTCTGGAAAAATCGTGTTATTTAATACAAAACTTGCTAACAAACAAACAAAAGTTCATTCATCCTGCTGATGATCTCAAACTCAGCAATTGTTATAAACAAATGTGCCCATTATGAGATTAAAAAATAAGATTTTGTGAAATATATTTGTAAAATGAATGAGCATATGGATCAGAATTCTCTTAAGAGTGCTCTTTGCTATTTACCATGACAATAACAGAAAAGATCTCAAAAATTAGATTTGCAAATAGTTCATTTATTAGAAATTTCAGTATGTGGGATTTCCCCAATCACTTGTCTGAAAAAAATAATGAAACACGCTTTTTTGAAAGCTCTCTGGGAAAGCAGATTAAAAATATCACTTATATGAATGCACCAATATTTATTGATTTGTATGATCATAAATTTCAGACTAACATTTAGATTGTCTTCAAAGAATGGATTCTAAGGATTGATGAAGTTAATTCTCATTTAAGCTCAAAAAGTATTGAACCAAGTGCTACAAAACCCACTCACAATTAGCCCACTAGCATTTGTTTCCTCAAATAAAAGGGAAACCTTGGAACCGTTTAAAAAACTTTCTTAACTCCATAAAATGTTTTCTACCTCTGGCTCTCTAATTCTACTATATAACTACTTCGTTGTTGAGTTAGATGCAAAGAACAGACCAGTGGGCAGATCTCTGCACCCTTATACTACATCACAAATGTTAACTCACATGCTATGAAGGGAAGTTTGAAACAAATTTTTAATCCTCTGGTTTTTATCTTCACAACTTTATGTAGCATGGTACCAAAACTGTCTTGAATGCCTAAACAGCCAGCTTAATTATTTCTTCATCTTCAGAAACTCTGGTAGTTTAATTGTCTCAGCAAGGATTTTCACTTCATTGACCAGTGAAAAATGTATGTGTTTAGACCTCTGGTTCTGAAAGAATCTTCTATGGATTCAAGTATTTCTAGTCACATGAAATATTTAGTTGTATGACATTTTCATAGGTACTGAATTAAATTTCAGTACAACTTAATGCTTTTGCCAATCAAACTGCAAAACTACAACACAAATACTGTGCAATTCACTGTTGAACTAAGTCTTGAAAGAGGAACATTAAAGCCCACTGGTCTGATGTATTTAGATTTCCAGGCTCCTAAGGGATATTTTTCCCACGAAAAACACTGCTGGTTGTATATTGTGCAAGAAACTACCTGAGGAGCCAAATTGAGGGGTTTAGTATATACACTGGGCTTCTCTTTCACCAGTTTTCACCATTTCTTTGTATTATAGGTTAAAAACAAACCCTAAGTCAACACTTGCAAAGTTTTTCAGGAAACAAACACACAGAAAAGCAAGCGAGGGCTTTATATGTAGGAAATGATGTAGATGTGCTCACATCACATTTCATGCATTTGCTAAGCAAACACGGTTCCAACACAACTTCTGCTTCTGTTCCCTCCTAGAGGTCTTACAGGAATAAACTGTATCTTATCCTGAACTTAACCTGAAGTCTGATTCTGGTTGTCTTTACATCCACATTACATATCTGCATACCAGAAAAAGAAGGGATGAGAGGATTCCTGATTAGCAATGTCCAATGCAACATACAAACTCCCAGGCACACAATTCAGCAGCACCTTTTAATTTCTTCCCTGTATGTCTTTTTGGCTCTTCCATCTATTTGTGAAAAAAAGTTATCCATGCTGCATAGCGAGAAATGATACCTTGCCTGAAGGCAAAAGAAGTATCCACCGAAGTTTATTATTTAAATTTCTCTTCTCTGTCTCTGATTTTTCACCTTGCAATACCAGAAAAATACCCATGTTAATTTTTTTTGGCTGTTTAGTTGTGTGACATAGCTAAGTTCTCCTTTTGGAGAAATAAACTCTACCTTATTCCAAGTCAAACCCAATGGTTCAGTTTAATTAATTTGATTTCTATCAAAAACATCTGCAGAGATGACAGCAAATCATTGTCATTCAGGGATCTTTGTGCACATACATGTTGTCAGATTCTTGTCATGCATTAGCCTAGGTTTCAGAATTTATAATTGTATGTTAGCAACATGTCATAAATTCTTAGAATAATTCCTTATACCGAAAAGAAATAATGCTAAGAAGATTGTACCTTTCTTCTTTAACATCTAAGAGTCTCTTGATGGACAAGTAAATGGAACAAGGGTAACTGTATGTGTACACAAACAATAAACCCTATATTTGCATAGTGAACTGACAAAACTTAAAGTATAAATGCTCATGCATATTATCCTTTAAATTAAAAACCCCTTAAGAATACTAAATACTTGTAAACCAAATCAAACGCTCTAGTTCTCATCACTACTAGTAGCGCATTACCAGAAACTGAAAAACGGTACTTCTTTATCACTAAAACTTTTATTTTATCTGACATTTTACTCATGAGAAGAAAATTCGAGTTTTCCGGCTACACAATGCAACAGTAGGGGGAGCTCAAAGCCTTTCTCCTGCTAAATCTCACAGAATCATGGCTAGTTTCTCAGCATAAGGAAATACGAGTGGTCAAAGCTTTCCCCCAGCAATACAAGAGGTTCGAATATGCCATGCAATTAAAAATATAGCTACAACTGTTCTCAGCATCCAACCTAAAATTTAAGCACAGGTTATTCTGAAAACTTTGCAGTCTCTTCAAAGTTGCAGAAACATTATACTGCTTTAGTCCGGAGTAAAAGAATAACTTCTTGTAATCTTTAAAGACCAAAAGAAAAAAAAGAGAGAGAGTATATGTATTTAGATTATATGTAAAACAATGCAAAGCCACAATTCAAGATATAACCAGATTAGGAAGTAGGCTAATAGAAACTCTGCAGCCTGACAGCCTTCTTTATAACTGTACTCAGACCAAGGTACTGTTTTTTTATTTAACAAGGTATTTAAGCAGTCTTATCACCTATGTAACCACCTATGTAATCACCTATGTAACAAAAACAACATTTTGTAAGCACTGAAAAGTCCCTGTCTCTTCAGAAGAACTTAACTAGTCATGTTACCCTTTTCCTTACTGACAAATTTCTGCAGTCCTTCAAATATTGTTGTAAATTCACCAATCTTCCTCAAGAGAGCAGAGCACTAAATCCTAGTGCTGGGGAATCTGGCTAATATATAGCAATCACTGCACTACTAACATTAACTGTGCATATCCAGCATGAGAATTTTTTCCATTTCTGCCTAAGTTCAGGTTCACAAATCGTTCCATATTGGCTTAGGCAACATACTACCGGATATCTAAGTCTTCTCCACAATTTGAGATACATTTGCAGGAATCCTACTTTCCTCAGGTGTTTGTGATAGCTTTACATTAGGCTTAAAGAAGACCATTTTTTTTCGTCGTACTACAAGCTTTTCTAACAGACTCTCACATGAAGACAGAAAGATACCTCAATTGCTACTATACTTCCACTTAAAGGAAGATATTAACAAGTCACTGTCTTAAGATCCTTTTCTGTGCTCACTTTAAAACAATAAAGACTGGTAATTGTCTCCTGATGGACTTCTGTTATCATTTTATAAAATTATGTACGGCAATAAACCCCACGCAATTGCTGATCCAAAAACGCAACTGAAGAGGTCATAATTTTTATCTTTATGTCACTAATCACTCAGATGTTTGGTTTTCATTAGGAGATTTGGTAGTAATGTGCAAAAGATATTGATGCTCCTAGTCATACTAGATGTAAAGCATATACAAAGTATGAGACTCATTACTGAAGTTACCAATTTTTTCAGTGGTTTTGTATTTGAATAGCACATTTAAAAGGCAATTTTAAGAAGCACTATTACCCAATAGGGAGTACTTATTTTTTGTTCATATTCACTGAAAAAAAAAATCACATTGAGCCACACTTCTACACAGCCTAACACTATATACGGAAGTTCTATGGAAAGAGGTATTTGTGGTTTCCTACGTGTGTGTTGTCAGTTTGCATTCACATACAAATTCATTTTTACACAGAATTTTCTCCATTTTGATTTCTTCTTTTCTACCTATGCTGCTTTTTCAGACCACCCGGTGCAAACATGTATAAAAATGTGAGAGAACTAGAGTGCATTTTCCCTTTAAATCTTTTGCTAATGGCAGACTTTCTTTGATGTGTTGAATAGTATCCAAATCTCTAATGATAGTCTGTGATGTTTACTGGAATTGTAGCAAAAGTACCCACTTATTATTTATTTGCTATGGAATTATTCAAGCAGAACAATACAGAAATATTTTTACTTCTCATGTTGTTTCAGTGGTGAACACTTTATACTTAAGTTACATAAATTGCATTCTGTGCTGTAAGTACTCAGCACCAGCTGGAACACTTCACTTCCACTGAAATACAAAAAATATTTTCTTCAAAATCAAAATCTTACCGCACCCCCGTGCGGTACCGTGTGACATACCGTCTTTTGAGCAGGCATTGCTCAGGCAGTTTAACTGTGGGAACAATATAACGAAAGATGATGATTTTCACTTTGCATACTAAACTTTTGTGAAATGTACTGTGGCGTGCTTTGTTTTTGGATTTGTTTTCCATTACAAAATCACAGTCAATGACAAGAGTCATCATAATAATCCATAGTTCCTTTAGTGACATACTTGGGATTACAAAAACAAGTAACCATAGCTGACACTCCGGGTGATGGAAGGAACTGTGAATACTACCCTGCAGTGAAATACTTAAAGAACTACCTCTGTCTGGGTACAGTGTAACTCTTTTAACATTCTGACAAAGAAAGAAGTAAGGTGGGAATGATGGCCTACCAGATTATTCTAATGGTTGAAGTACTGCTGAGGATGTACAATGAAATATTCACTGAACAAGCTGGACAACTCATACTATTACAGTGTTTATGTTAAATATTTTAAAGAGAGTTCAGGATCTGCTACTACATACATGATGATGAAAAACAGTGTAATTAAACCAAAGACAATAGTGTCACAACAATATAAAACTTGAAAGAAGCATAATTAGGTACCATATACCCAAGAGCAGACTGTGGGAGTTAAAATTGGAATAGGAAAAGCATGCTTGAGTTGTCAGATCGATAATCCAAACACCTGATGTCTCTAACACTTAAAACCCTGCAAAGCATGAGAGGTCATCCTGACTGCAAAAGAGCTAGACTGGATACGAAGTCACCGTGATCTACTGAGTGTGCGTGATGAAACAGTCAAGAGTAAGTTAAAACAACCAAAAACGAAACAATCACACAAACAATGAAACAGTAGCAGTTCCACTTAGAAGTAAGGATGAGTTCCTTATCAGCCAGTGAGGGCCAGGGCTGGCAGAAGAGAGGATTAAGGGTAAGATAGTGGAGGGCACAGCGCGGGGTGAACAGCAGGGTGACAGAGGACAGGAGTCTCCCTCCACCTCTCTGCCCCACATGCCTTCACTGTCAGCACCAAGCTCTGCTGCCCACGGCGGCCATCTCACCCCGGAGCCTGCTGCACACAGCAGCCATCTCGCCGGCCAAGTGTGCCGCCGACCGGAGCCATCTCATCCACGGCTCCTGGCAGGAGCCCTCGCTGTCACTCTTGCACCTCCCCTACCCTCAGCCTCTGCGCTCTCCACCTGGAGGAAGAGTAAGCTCTGGGCAAGACTTCAGCCTGCCCGGAGTTTAACCTACCACTCGTCAGACACCGGGCGAGAAAACACAGCCTACGAGGTGCCGCTTTCCGGAGCCTTTTCTCTCAGCCCCGAGGCTTCTGGAAGCGGCTGTGTGGCACAAGCAGGCGGCCCGTTTTGCGGCGGGACAGACCCAGGGCCGCGGTGGGGCAGGACGCGCAAAGGCAGGGAGCGGCGGCCCTCACCGCGCCGGGGAGTGGCGCCGACACGCAGCGATGCTGACATCACCAGGGTCCCCGACTGAGGGACGGAGGGAAAAAGTCACCATTTCCGCTCCGCGGCACGAAGGAGCAGGAAACGGACTCCGCCGCCCGCTCGCTGCCCCCGGCCCTGGCTCCGCGGGCGGGCCCGCAGCGGGCTGGGCGCCTGCCGGCCGGCAGGGAGCGCCGCCGCTGCGCTGCGCCGCGCCGCAGGGCGGGCGGGAGCCCTAAGGCCCATGTGAATGGGAGGCGGCGGGGCCGGTCCGGTCCGGGCTGGTCCGGTCCGGGGAGCCGCTGGAGGGTTGTAGAACATTTCTCGGAAGTTCAGTGTCCCATGAGCTGTACACACTCGCGTGAATTTTCCTCCCCCTCCGCTCTGCTCTCACGAGACCTCACGTGGAGTTTCCACGTCTGGAGCCCCCGACACGGGAAGGACGTGGAGCTGCTGGAGCGAGTCCAGAGCAGGGCCACGGAGACGGATGATCTGAGGGATGCAGCACCTCTCCCGTGAAGCCTCTGTGACAGAGTTGGGGTTGTTCAGCCTGGAGTGCAGAAGGCCCTGGGGAGACCTTCCAATACCTGCAGGGGACCTACAGGAAAGCTGGGGAGGGACTTTTTACAAGGGCAGAATGTAATGGCTTTAAACTGGGAGAGGGTAGATTTTGATTGTACATTAGGAAGCAATTCTTTATGTGAGGGTGGTGAGACACTGGCACAGGCTGTCCTGGGAGGTTGGGGCTGGCCTCTCCCTAGGAATGTTCAAGGCCAGGTTGGATGAAGCTTTGAGCAGCCTTGTGTAGTGGAGATGTCCGTGCCAATGCAGGGGGGTTGGAAGTGGATGATCTTTAAGGTCCCTTCAATCTGAACCATTTTCTGATTCTACAATACATATGTACACCAACTTCCCTTCTTGGCAATGTTTTGGCTGTTGGACCATAAAGGTGCATCAGGTGTAGCCATGCTGCCGAACCCAACAATTATATGCACCGCAGCTTCCATTCCACCTCTTGTGGCCAGGGTGGGATAAGATGTTGCAGCACCACCGATTTGAGTTCTCACTGGAATTTTGTAGGCATTGGCAAACACTTGAAACTGTGTATTAATAAAGACAACTTATAAAAATAAAAAAAAAAATGAAAAAGGTTTCTGGTGCTTCAAACAACAAAGGAAAACATGAAACAAACCTGGGGCTTTTGATAGCATGCTATATGATGCTATAAAGCTTGTATGCTGTGTAAGGCAGTGATGCTGCACCATTCTTCTCTATACAGCACCCTTCCACTCACATTAACAAAAAACTTTTAGGATCAAGAATGCATTTGAAGAACAGAAGTATATAAACCAATTCTTGCACATCTTCAGAAGTTAACAGTAAGAACCTCGATCCACAAGTAGGCAAAAGTGAATAACTTCTTTAAACTTTACATAAATCAGATGAACAAATGGGTTTTTTAACACTCCCCTAGTAAGTAATCTATCTTGGGGCCTTGACAGACAGCTTTTACTTTGAAAGAAATAACACTGGGAAACTTTCAAAAGGTAATTTGTCAAAACAACACATTCTGAAACAAACTGGCTACTGAAGGAAATTGCAAATACTAGATGTTATTCATTTAACACTGGACAATGGGCAGATACAATTTGTTATTCCCAAAAAGCTCAACAAACAGAAACCTGATTGGGATCGCATGTTGGAAAGATAGTTTGCTCTACTCAGATACAGATAGCTTCTAAATCAAATGCAAGTACTCACAAACAGGACTTCTATGTACTTGTTCTTCTTAATACACAGTAGCAATCAAGAAGCACTCACAAGATATTCCATTGCTTAAGATGGCATGCTGACTATGAAAATCCTGCAGTGCTGCTGCACACGATCTGCTGGTTTACTGTCATATGTGTACCAAGTTCAGACTCTGGAGTATGTCAAAACATCAAAGAAAACATTTCTCAAGCAGATGTGACAGAGGAGTGTCAACAAATATCTTCAGGCACATGGAAGGAAGAAATTAAGACCTAGGATAGATTAGTGCAAAGAGTGATTGGGAGATTATAAAATAGGAATCTGACAAATACTAAAGATACAGGATATTTAATATCATACTTTGCTCCCTCTGTCAGTCTCACTTTTAATTTCCTGTGGCAGTAAGCAACATTAAAATGTCTCACAGGCAACGGGTTGCTATGAGCCATGCACTGGAGACTACTGGAGACTGGGTAGACAAATAGATTATTAATGCTAGAAGGGAGACTTACCAGGAAGCATCTCTTCAGGATTAGGTAACAGTATAGATAGTATCTATGGATAATAATTATCTGTATGTGCAATAATGGTGCCTAGGATTTACCGTTAGTTCTTATTAGGATAAAATATTTATAAAGGCTGTTTCATGTTTCAAAACAAAAAACAAACATTATGGAGATGACAGCTGGAAAGAAATTTCCTCATAGGTTTGTTATTATGTAATTGTCCATAATGGGGGTACTTCTGACCTCTACTAAGTCACAAAGCAAATGGGTAAAACAGTGTGTAATGGCTATCTGATGATGCCAGAATCAGAACTAGATGGCTCATCCATTAAACAGATACAAGATATTTATTTGGTGGTAATTAAAATCCAGTGATGTCAATCAATGGCAGTGGTATGTACAGACTTAATTTATAGCCCCTGGGCTGTTTTTTTTCATTAGAAATGCAAAATCAAATAACAATTCTGCATTTGAGGTACACGCTGTGTTCTTATGTTCTACACTGAGCACCTAAAAGAGTTCAGACATAATGATTCATGTGTAATCTAGGGGGGGAATGTTACAATATTGTTTGGGACATAGTTTTCAGTAGAACCACTGTGCCCTGTTTGTGGGGGACTGCCATACACTTCACTCAAAGGCTGCAAATTCAGTGACCCATCATGAACTTTTTTTAGATATAATACCAGAGGATGGTTGCTGCCAACTTGAATTCTGTGTACCATTGTTCTAGTCACAAAACGAATGCACACCCATCGAGGAACTCGTACTCGTACTCATACCTGTACTATGCACCCACCTTCACCCCTTTGTGCTCTGGGTTTTCGAAGTAAGCTGTGGTATGCTGAGAACTAATCTGATGAAGAAATTTTCCCCCCCTCCCTTTCATTGCTTATTTGCATGTTTACGTAAGCCATCCCTGTAATTCAATCTTAGAAGTCTTTATTTGATTTAATTTTAAGGCATTAATCTGAAACCAAAAGCTGGGTAGCTAGGTAGCTAGCTAAATACATAGATATACATACCTGCATGCATACAGGTTTTTAATAAGATAAGATGGTTTGAATGAAATGTACTTTTTATTAATAACTAGGATTACAGATTTTTTACTAAACCTTATGCATTAATTTACTGGAATAAAGAAAAATAATATAAAAAATATTACAACTTCTATTGACTGTTTTTATACATAAAAATACTTTATCAATATACATGGAAATCATATGGTTTTTAAAGCAATGGAGTTTTATTTTAATTCTTTAAAAAATTGATTGACTATTGTTTTCCTGATTTTATTCTCATTTCTGAATTCCATTCTAGTCTTTTGTCCTATGGCAGCCCCTGCTAAATTAATATTGTCAGTACATATTAAGCGTTGTCAGAAAGCACAGGTGGATCTCAGATGTCAAAAGGTACAGAAAAGGACATCACAGGTAAAAGCTGGCAGAGAGAGTGATAAGCTGTTCTAAGCACTACTTCACAGGATAGTTAAAAAGTTTCACAGCAGATTTTGCAACATTCCCAGATACAAACGACAGGCAGGTGTGGCTATTTTGCAAGGAATTTATGAGTCCAGAAAAACTGGAAGCTGCATCAACAGGTCCCGTCCAGTTGTGTGCCAGCCCCGTGGGGGCCACTGGTGACGACAGCGTGACCGGGACTGGCACTGAAGGGGAGCGAGGCCCAGGATGGGGCAAGGGGTGCCGGTTACCGGCTTTGGCTGAATCGAGGTTCACAGCAGTGGAATGTGACCCGCAGTGTGGGTGTGGGTGTGGGTTCCTTTCAGTGAGGGGGAAGTAGTGTCCCCGTGCTCCTGTGGCAAACCTCTTTGCTCTCCCCGGTATACGACCGAACCGCTCGGGCAGGGACCCACGACTGCGGTCCGCAGAACTTCCTATTCCCTGGTGGTGTACCTGCGTCCCGCCTTGCGTTCCCACACTCGCTGAGGGTGAGGGTCCTTCTTCCCAACTTTTCCCTTCCCCGTCAGTTGTCAAATTTCACCCTCTCCCCCGTCCCCGCCAACTCAAGTCATCTCTCCTACCACGGAGGGATGCAATAAAAATGTGTGGACCCGACGGGTAACAAAGGAAGCGAAAGGAAACACAACGCCTGGCGTTAGGGAAAGTTCTGCCCCGCAGGACGAACCGGCACAGGCTGCGTTCCTCGCGGCCATTTGGTGTCTGAAACCGCCCGGTCTCTCTCCCCACCTCCCCTCCTCTCGCTCCCTAACACCGCCGCAGGGCGGGCGGGGGCGACCCCGTGCCCTGCTGGAGGCTGGGGGCGACATCCCGGGGGGGGGCTTAGCTCGTCCGGACGCTCGCCCCCGGTGTGGGGCGGCGCAGGGGGAGAGCGGGAGTGACGGGCCGCCATATTTCTACCTCACCACGCCCGCGGAGCCAAACCATTGAAAAGCCGGGCGAGCCCGGCCCCTGCTTGCCTTCTCTTCCTCCCCGGTGGTCCTCTGCCACACGCCCCCTCTCTCGTCCTTACTGCCAGAGCAGAGGGGAACAGCGGCAGCTCTCCGGCAGCGGCTCTCCCCGCCAGAGGGGTGAGCGGCCGCCCCTCCGCTGCCGCGCCGGGGAGGAGAAAGGTTCGGCGGTGAGGAGTCTCTTCCCGCCGGGCACACGCCGAGGTCGTCGAGCAGCTGCGGGCTCGCCCACCCCGCAGGAGCCGGGCTCCGGCTGCAAGGCACAGGGAGCGGCAGGGCAATGTGTGTGCTGAGAGGGGGGAGGGATTAGCAGGCATTAGCATTTCCACAGGGGGTGGGGTGGTCGCGTCGGAGGGCGGTGGGGGGTGTCGTCCGCCAGGGACACTCAGGGAGCGCGTTGGCTGCGGGCGGAGGCGAGGGTGCAGCAGGGCGAGGGGCGGCGGCGGCGGCTTGGTTAAATAGCGCTGCTGCTGCCGCCGCGGTGGATGTTTCCATGTTGTTTGCTGCATGATTTAGAGGAGAGGAGGAGTTGGCAGAGAGCGGGGATCCGCGCCGCCAGCGGCCCTGCCTCTTTCTACTCGCTCCTGTGTGGCATCGAGGCAGCTGCCGGCACTTGCCGTGCAGCGCGGCAGGGGCTCCCGGGCAGAGAGTGCCTGTGCTCCCCGGGGCCGGTGCGGCGGGGTGCGTGTGTGTGTGTGTGTGTGTGTGCGTGCGATTTTAGGGGGGGTGGGGGTTGTGTCTGAACCAGTTAGGAAGAATGACTCTGGAGTCCATCATGGCGTGCTGCCTGAGCGAGGAAGCCAAGGAAGCCCGGCGGATCAACGACGAGATCGAGCGGCAGCTGCGCCGGGACAAGCGGGACGCCCGCCGGGAGCTGAAGCTGCTGTTGCTGGGTGAGTGCCGGCTGCCGCCGCCCGGACAGGCCCGGCCCGGCCTCGCCTCCCCTCGGCCCTCCGCCGGCACGCACGCCCCAGGTGCCGCCGGGGCTGCAGCCCCGGCATCGCTGCCGCCCCAGGCTCCCTGCGCCCGGTGCGTTGCATGGCGGAGCCGAGGCAGCCGGGCCGAGGGCTGCGGCGGGGCCGTCTGGGCTGCCCCCCAGGCTCTCGCCGCCTTCGCCGCGGGGAGCTGCCGGCCGTGCTGCCGCCGTGGCGGGGCTTGTGTCCGGCGGCGGGGATCGCGGCTGCGGCTGCTGCGAAGGGGCTTGGTGTGGCGGGGGAACGGCCTTCCAATATGGAGGGGGGAAAGGATCGCGGGTGAGTGAGGGGGTGCGGGGCGGGGGGTGCGAATGTCGGCGGCAGTGCGTGTAGGAGAGGGATGACAAGGAAGCGGATTAGCGAAGGGACTCGCAGGGGGAGTTGCTGTGCAGATCGATGGTGGCGGGTTTAATATCTGCATTGTTCTGTGAACCTCGGGAAGGTTGTTGGCTCACTGGTTGCATTTTTTTATTGTGACTTATATTTCACGAAGTAGACTGGGTTAAGGGGCTTGTGCTCAGGTTGTAGGTCGGCTTTTGGAAAATAAAGGGGAACAGTAAAGCTGCAGATGCATAAGCGAGTAACCTGAAGTATTCAGGAGAATGACAATACCTTTGAAATCCACCCAGTAGCCACGAAGTAAGACCTACGGTGTGAGTTCTCATTAATTGAAGCAGAGGCTGTTATTTTGGAGCCACAAATAATGCAGAGGCAGTGTTTATCTAATAGGAAGTTGGCTTGTGTGAAAATAAGCCTTTTGAATTAAAAGGGCTGTTATCCAGTGTGCTCTACCATGTCATGTAGCTCCCGTGGTAATACAGCCTCTGCCAGGCCTTGAAATATGTCTGCACCACTGTCAGGGCTGTTCCAAGTGGACGCGGGATGTTTATGCTGAAGATTTTTGTTTTGGGTCATGTATATGAAAGTAGTGATTAATACTGGGGGAATAAACTGCCTTCTCAATGAGGTAAGGGGAGTAAAAAGGAAAAGTCAGAATACGTTTTAATGCTTCCATATGAATACACTATTTCCTGCAACTTGTCCTCTTGATACGGAGAAGGGTGTTGGGAGCCTTAACTGGTGGGGGAAAGGAGTGGTGGAGACAGATGAGATTAGTACTCTTAGTAATAATGTTTTGTCTCATTTTGGCCTGATTTTGGTTGATAGAAGTGCATGTTGTGACTGTTTCAAGATACACAAAGAAGATAGAATAAGGATAGAAGTTTGCCTTTGCTTAATTTTATGGATGGTTAAGTATAATTACTTCATGGCATATATTAACTTCAGGATAGGCAGTTGGCATATTTTTGACTGATTACTCTGATTCAAATTATTTCTCTAATTTCCAGATTTTTCTTGCAGTAGTGCCAGAGGCTTCTCCAAAGTTTTGAAAACTGCATGACATTTCCAGAATGCAACCCATGTATGTTACCTAGAGAGAGGGTTGAAAGATCTGTTTTCTGCAATCAGTAGTGCAGACTGCTTGGCAAGGTCCTGCAACTGGTAATTTTAAGTGTTGGAACGGTGGTGGATTGGTGTCCAGTGTCATTGCTTTGGACCAAATGTGATGCAGTGATGACGGTGACCTGTGGAAAACGTTGAGGGGAAAAAAAATAATCTTCCCAAGTGTGTACAGGAAAGGTTTTTTGCAAGTATCAACACCATTACAAACCGTGAGTTCTGATTTGCTTGTTAAGTCATAGGCATGATACATTCCAGACCTAAGAGGGATGAACGCTTCAGCTGCTCATAGTTAAAACAGCGTATCACATCCTTCTGTAATGAAACTGGTGCAAAAATTCTACTGTGCACACATTTTTGGTCTTCTGCTTTGTCAATGCTTGTCATACATTTGACTGAAAGTGTGTGTGCATGTGCAGCTGTTTGGATTAATGCTTAATGATCTCATCTTGTGAGATGCAGTGTAGTGGTGAACCACCGATGGAGTCATGGGATTGGGTAGAGATTCAAATTTCAATTTATAAACAAGTTTTGAGGAAATCTTCTTTAGTAGTGGGCTTTAGGTTTCTGACAGCACTTTTTTTCAGTCACTGTCACTGCTTACCCAGCATAGGCAGTTTCTCTGTTATTAAGTTTGTATTGTTTGTGTGGGTCACTCACATGGTTATGAGACAGGCAAAACCTTGTTAGAATAGAAAATGAGTGATTAAAAACAGTGAAGCTGCTAGCACAAAAACCATCTGAAATTGCTTAAAGTAATATTTAAAAAAAAAAATAATTTAATAGACCTTCACTGTCCGATTACATGTCTTTCCCCCTCAAAACTTAAATTCCTAGTACTGCTTCACTTTATTTCATGGAAGCATGGACAAATGTGTTGTTTTGTTTCCCTTTCTTTTGATTTTTTTTTTTTTAGAAGTGCCAACTTCTCGGTCCCAATTTGTGAAGTATTGTGGGACCTAACAGCCTAAGTGCATTGAAGGCTTTTGGATATGGGACTGAGGTTTATCCTTTAGATCATCAGCGATGTGTAAGCTGAGATGTGTTAACTGACCATGCATGATCTTCTTTGATCAGTAAGAGGTTTTGTTTTTCCCCTTAACTTAGATGAAGATAGACTGCTTCTTTGAAAAGTGAAGGAATTGTGTGTGTCTCTTGCAAACATACCTTGGTAAATCCTTTTTGTGTATTCATGATCCACTTTTACTGCCTGCCAAGATGATCCCTGTCTGTCATTAAATGTTAAAATAACTTCTAAGTACTTTATTGTACATCACTACTAAATTTTTGGAACAGATTATAACAGGACACTGTAATTTTTTACTATTGTAAGAAACCAGAGTACAGAATTAATCACTGAAGCACATTGCAAAGACGTAGTAGTAGTTCTGTTAGCACAACTTGGCTGTAATGTTTAAGGCACTTTGGAACAAATTCAGTCTTTCACTGAATTAGATTTTGATCTTGTTTATTTTCCAAATTCTTCTGGATTTCATTACAGCTGAACACTTTGTGAAACTCTATGATTGTTCTCCAGAGCTTACAGTTGTTAATGTTCATCCATTGTTTGCTGTTAGCTGTAAAAACACATTGTTTTTGTAATTGGAAAAAAAAAAAGGTGTTTTAATGATTTATGTTGATACATGCCAGGCAGAATGTACAGTATTCTGCATGCATGTATTTTCAGCATGTATGTAAACATTTTGTGTTAAGCAGTAATGAGCCATGTGTTCTGATTATTATTTATATCATTTTGTCCATGGAAATTTTGCATGTTTGCAGAAAGCAGGGTTTGAGCCTGTGTGATAGTTTGTAGCTGTAAACTTTCAATCCTGGATATCCTCTGTCTGTGCACACTATCTATATTTACATTATACACTATTTTCTCAGTGGGAAATGCCTTGAATATCTAAGAAAATCATCTGGCAATGTGATGATTGGCTAGCTGGATAGCTATGCCTATGTATCTATAAACCTTGACCAAATTAAGTACTGGAGATGTGAGAGAGTGCTTACTGTTTTGCAGCATATTTACTAGTATTGTCATGTGCAAATCCTGTTTTCTTAAGGGGTACGTGTTTCTTATATTTGGAACAGCAGATCTGGACAGCAAATCGTGTTAGTGAAGAGAGTTGCCTGATAAGAGTGTCCTCTTATTTGCTAAATGTTACCAGAGGAAACAGGTGGAAGATAAGTGATTTTAACTAGCTAGGATGGTAACCAGTCTGAAAAGATGGGAAGCAGTGAATGGAACCAGTTGAAAAATGCTTTTCAACATCAGGTGAATATCCAGCAAATGGGTATATATTCACTTACTTTCTTACACATGTGGCAGCCGAATTAAAGATCTGTATGCAGAACTTCCTGATTTAGCACAGACTTTGACTTTCTGTAGATAAGCTGAAGAGGAAGTAGTTCCATTAAGCCAACAATGGAGTACACTGGTTCTGTATAAGTTCTTCCTCAGCTGGAGAAAGAAAAAAGCTTTTTAATTTCACCTGTATCTTGTATTTCTATTGGTCTGTGCTATTCACACTGAACACTTTCAAATAATTATAGGTGGTTACCACAGTATATCTTTACAACTGTAAAATGAACAAGTAGTTAAGGTACATATTTATGTGTTGTACCTGGATTGGTAATTATCTCTTATTTAGCAGAAGATGTTTCTAAGGAAATATAATTTCATTCTGGGTGCAGAATGCATTGTAAAGTCTTACATAGACATATGTATCCATATATGAAATTTACTTTTTTGGGGGGGAGGAGGAGAGAAGCACAAATCATGACCTGGATATCAGTGTGCTAACATAGGAAGAACACAGGTAGAACATATTTATTTATATTTAGTGCATCACAAAGAGATGTTCTGTTTGCAGTCTCTAAAAGGGGCTGCATGTAGTTTGGGCTTTACTTATTTACAAGTGCTCTACACTCATTAAAGTTAATAGGAACTAGGTGGGAGCCTGAATAGTCAAAGAATTCTGACTAATTTAACTTTATTGATATGTCAGAGAGCCAAGTGATCCCAAACTTGTATCTTACATTATCAAAGAGTACATACATGAGTGCAAGAGGGAAACATCTATGCTGAGCAGAAGAAACTTTTGGGAATGGACATGTAGATGTATCATGCAAAAAGAGACAGTAATTCTCTGGTTTTAGATGTTTCAAATTATTTTTGTTGCTGTATAATGGCAATGGCAGTTTCACAGGGGGAAACATTTCTTTTGAAATAATATGGTAATATCTGCAAAATTAATCCCAGGAAGGCATGAATTAACATTATAAGGTAGATCTGTGATCAGTGGTAATTAGCTTTGTTGCAGTAATATGATACTTAAAATACTGAGGGTTTTTTCTTGCCCTGCTGAATGGTAGAAGACTCCAGGAAAATCTGTTCTTTCACTTGAATGCTTCTATTTGTGAACAGCTGTTATTAATAAAATTGTGGAAGTTTTCCAGCATTCACCTTTTATTTACTCTAACTATAAAACCTCTGACTGGCAAAAGTAAACAGCAGGAAAGCAGTACAAAACCAAGGAAGAGTTAGAGTGCAGGAATTACAAGGACACCCTGTATGATGTTCTTAATATCAGAGACAGAAGCGTGCTGCTAGCTTTACGTACTGTTAACTCTGTGCAAAGTTAGATGCATTAACTCTGGAGGGCATGAGTCTAAGAGATACCACAGGTTTAGATGTTCAAAATTTTG
This sequence comes from Heliangelus exortis, assembly GCF_036169615.1. Taxonomy (NCBI): domain Eukaryota; kingdom Metazoa; phylum Chordata; class Aves; order Apodiformes; family Trochilidae; genus Heliangelus; species Heliangelus exortis. The sequence continues at coordinate 36,426,473 of NC_092454.1, forward strand.
GAAGTTACTGGGGAAGTTCCAGGAACAGCACAAAGATTTTTTCAAGCTAAATTAAAGATTAAGTCTTAGATGTTCTGAAAGCACATTGTTCCCCCAATGAGTAAGGCTAGGACAGGTCTAAGCTGAAGGGTGACAGTCTACAGTTTTTTTGTCGTAGTGGGCTTTCAAAGGACAAATGGCATGGGATAAGCAAACTGCTTAATTTGTACGCTGTGCTGAGTGCATTTGGTTGAAAAGGTGGTGTGGTTATACTATATTAATCACAGAAACAAAAATAACACCCGCCAAAACAGATTTTTTCTTTGTCAGTCAGTTCAAGCAGAATCATCCTGCAGACTGCTGTTATGAATGATACAGTTCAGGTGAGCCACTGTGATGGTTCAGTTCATCATTCTATGAAGAGGAGGCACTGTGCAGTATGGCATAGCTTGAATGAAGCAAGAGAACATCAGAAAGTTTATCAAAATGGAAACCTCTAGCTTTGGTAAGTTGGAAAGGCAGAGGCTGCATTACTGTCTTCACACACCTGAGCTGTGTATCAACGCCTTCACCTCAGAGCTATGTTTTTTTAAGTTAGGTTGACCTGCTCTATGTGTGGAAGAAGCATCTGTTAGGAGTAGGACTAGACAGTTTTTTCTAGTGCTGAGGTGTGGTTTTGTCTCAGTGAACAGATGAATTGTGTGTACCCAAGACCTGCTCTCATTGATTAACTATGCCTTTGGTATTGTACGGCAAAGGCATCCTGTATGTATTTGTATGTAATGGCATCCTGGCCTGTATCAGGAACAGTGTGGCCAACGGGTCCAGGGAAGGGATTCTGCCCCTGTACTCAGCCCTGGTGAGGCCACAGCTTGAGTCCTGTGTCCAGTTCTGGAAGGAGATTGAGGTGCTGGAGCAGGTCCATAGAAGAGCAAGGAGGCTGTGAAGGGATCCAGCACAAGTCCTGTGAGGAAGGGCTGAGAGAGCTGGGGGTGTTCAGTCTGGAGAAGAGGAGGCTCAGGGGAGACCTCATCACTCTCTACAACTCCCTGAAAGGAGGTGGGAGCTGGGGAGGGGTCGTTCTCTTCTTCCAGGCAGTTACCAGTAAGACAAGAGGACATGGGCTTAGGCTCTGCCAGGGGAGGTTTAGGTTGGATATTAGGAAAAAATTCTTTACAGAGAGGGTTATGGAGCATTGGAATGGGCTGCCCAGGGAGGTGGTGGATTCTCTGTTCCTCTTTTGAGAAGAGACTGATGTGGCACTCATGACTGATGTGGCACATGGTCTGGTAACCACAGTGGTAGTGGATTAAGGGTTGGACTTGATGCATCATCTCAGAGATCCTTTCCAACCTGGATGATTTTGTGATTCTGTATCTAGAAGAATGCCATAGTGGTCCTAGTCACAGTGCCTTGGGACTCAGCCCTGGCTATCAAAAGTTTGTTGAAGGAGGATTTGTTTTTCTCCTGGGGAGGTTGCACAAAGTTCTGTTTGGTTTTCTTTTTTTTTCCTAAAATCTTTTTTCAGTTCAGTTGGGTCCTTAACTCTTTTGAAGTTAACTGAAAATGCAGTCTAGTCATGGTAAGTATCACCAGTCATGGATCAAAGGTGGGTTTTTTTTCATCCAAATGGGATTAACCACTTTACAGTTAAATCCAAGATAAGAGCCAAGGTTTAAAATTCTGTAGGAATTTGGTGTAATTGGGTGTTATGGAAACCAAACCTGTCAAAGGAATTGAGAGTTTAGAAATTATTGACTTAGTTGGGATACAGCCATGAAATCGGCCCAAATAAATCTTCCTTTTGAATTCTCCATTAGGTAAAAATATTTTAGATTTCACAATATTTGCTCTTAGAGCACAGAATGTACATTATTGCCTAGTTAGTATGGCTGTCACTGTGCCTGAACTTTATGCTCACTGGCTGCTTCTTGGTCCTTGGTTCACTGCTCTTTCAGCTGCAGACTCAATAGAAATAGGATAATCTTTGGCAAGAATCCTTGCACTAGTGAGAACATTTATGTAAGTTAAGGAAAGTTGCTTTTATCTCCCAGTTCTATAAACCCATCACAGGAGGGTTTTTAACTCTTAGATAGTTAATGTTAATGTTCATTAGTCTGCTTCCATTAAAGAATGTTGGAAAAGAATACTGAAAGCTATTCCAGCCCCTATTTTTGGGTGGATACAGTCAGCCAGAAAGTCGAACAGGTTTCTGTAGCAGCAACTGCTAACTTACAAGGCCATAAAAGCTCAAAGACATAAAATTTGGGAAAGATTACATCATTCCTTGTGCCTTTAAGAACTGATTTGGCTTGGGAAACGGAGGATCAAATATGCAACATTTATTTTACTGTGATACTGGATTTACTAAGTACTATATGTGGCACTTCATCTCATAGACCACAGTAGTAAAAGCAAAGGAAATTAAATGCTGAAAACGAAAGGCATCTTTCATGTATTTTCCACAGGTTTGTATATAGCTGTCCAGGAATTCGGATGATTTGATGTTTATCTTCTTGTAGTGTGTTTTCTAAATGGCATTGAAATCAACATCTATGTTGATAGTGAAAACCTTTCGAAGGTGGTTCACAAAAAATACCAATAAAAAAACCACAATAAACAACCCCCCCCAAAAATGTTATGGTCATAACCATAACAACTTTTTTGTTATTAACATAATTTGGTTTAACTCAGTTGATCTTGTAGGAGAGAAAATAATGATTCTTACAATACTTTGCACTTATGCTTGCTTTTTAGTTTTGTTTCGGGTTTTTTTGTTTGTTTGTTTGCTAGGGAAAAAAAAAACATTTCATGTTTGTGCATTGACAGAACCTGACATTTAGAAGTATTTTGAAAAGGAGTGACAATCTTCCTGCCAGTTAATCTCTCCTGTCTGAGGCTGGCAGTTTTTATTAGGGGTAGTTATGATGTATGCACCTGGTCATCATTAATGATGATGAAATGGGTAGCTTATGTCAGAGTGCAGGCCACCAAGCAGCTGTCCAACTTTTGAACACTGCTGACCTGTCCTGTTACTGAAAAGTGAGATTAGGAAATTAAGTCCCTTTATCTCATTAACATTCCCTTAATCCACCAAGTCTTCTTTTAAGCTAATTTAGGGGGGGGAGGGAGGGAAGGGGGCTTCATCTGGGAATTTATAAGTATTGGAAATCATGCCAAAAAGGGTTTACTGTAAATCCCCCATCGGGAAGACTTCTGTGTGAAACATTTTTTCAGTCCACCAAAATGGAGAAACATTTGGCTACATTAAAATTTAGACCAAAATATAGGCTATAATTTATAATTATCTGTGGAACAGGTAATCTTGCAAGATATGTTGAAGCATATGGAAGTCAGAAAGGTAATCAGAGACAGCCACCATGACTGTCCAACAAGGAAAAAATGTACCTGACTAGGGGCATTCTATGGTCAAATGGCTGCAGCAGTGGACAAAGAAGAGCTTTGTATGCCATCTCTCCAGGCTTCTGTAAGGTGTTTGATATGGTCCCACTCGTTTTTATTGCTAAATCAGAGAGATACTAGTTTCATGGAGGGACAGTTAAGCAGATGAATTTTCTTGATGGCTGAATCCAAAGAATTGCAATCTGTGGCTCATTGTCCAAATAGAAACAAGTAATGAGTGGGGAATGTAAAGGGATTGTACTGTTAATATTTTTATCAGTGACATAGACAGTGGGATTGAGTTGCACCCTCAGCAGATTCTCACATCACACCAGGCTGAGTGGTACAGTTGGTACACTTGGGGGAAGGGATGCCATCCAGAGGGATCATGACAGGCTTGGGATGTCAGCACTTGGGAACCTCATGAAGCCCAAGTGCAAGGTTCTGGGTGCATTGTCCTTGGGCTGGAGCAGTCTTCATCATCCTTACACACTGAGGGATGAGTGGGTTGAGAGCAGTCCCATGGAGAAGGAGTTGGGGGTACTAGTGTATGAAAAATAGGACATGGGCTGGCAACATGTACTTGCAGTCCAAAATGCTAACAGGATCCTGGGCTGCGTCAAAAGAAGCAATGGACAACAGATCTAGGGATTCTCCCCTTCTGCTCCACTTACTTGAGACTCTACATGGAGAACTGTGTCCAGCTTTGGGGCCCCACAAAATAAGAAAGAAAAGGACCTGTTGGAGTGAGTCCAGATGGGGGCCATGAAAATGATCAAAGGTCTGTAATAATTCAATGAAGAAAGGCTGAGAGAGTTGGTGTTGTTTAGCCTGTACGCTCTGTTGAGGCTTGTTACAGCCTTTCAGTACACACAGGAGGTGTATAAAAAAGATGAGGTGGGGGAAACATTTTAGCAGGGTCTGTCTGTAGTCACTGGAGAAGGGGCAACCTTTTTAAACTGAAAGATGGTAGATCTATATTGGACATGAGGGAGAAATTTTTGTGATGAGGTTGGTGAGACACTGGAAGAGGTTGGCCAGGGCAGCTCCCATTCCCCTGAAGTGTTGAAAGTCAAGTTGGATGCAGCTTGGAGCAACCTGGTCTAGTGAAAGATGTCCCTGCCTGTGGCAATGGAATTGAACAAGATGATCTTTGAAGATCCTTCCTGACTCAAGTTGTTCTGTGATTCAGTGATTAGAGTGCTTTGGTAATAACACACCTCTTCTCAACCTGCTTGCTGGGTGGAACAATGCTTTTTATTTTTTTTTCTGAAAATACATGTAAACATACTTTTGTTTTTCTTGGTGAGGAGAGAATGTTGAAGAGAAACAGTGATGTTTTTTGTACAGTGTTCAGTTTCCACATGGTCTCTGTTTATCTCAGCATTGAAATGGTAAATAAACTAAAAATGATAATAAACATTTACTCTGATCCATTTTGCATAGATTACTGTTTCTCCTGGATTAGAATCTGATTTCATAGAAAGGCAGAATGCACAACTGAAGAGTAAATTGGCTTTCATCAAAATGCAAACTTGAATATTTTCTACAAACAGGACTAAGAGATTAATTGGAATTACTGAATTGGAGTAAAGTGACTAATAATGTTTGATCTAATTCTATGTTAGCATCAGTAATATTTTAAAGATAGCTTAGCTTGTCATAATTTAAGCTTGGGTTCTAATACCATCTACAGACATTTGAACCTAGAAACATACTTTATGCAGAAAAATCTTTGTTCTTTATGGGTTTATTTACTTAATTCCATTCATTCTTGCTTATCTGCAGGACATGATAGTAACAAATTTTGATTCACTGTGGCTTTGTTCTCTGTCTGTACAACAGGGTAATACACTATTAATTATTAAATCTAGTTGGGGTTAGGAACTAGGCTCATTATAATATTTAAGGATTTTAGCCTTTGAACCAAAACCAGATAAACAATGTGAACACAATTTGCTAATAGTTTAGTTGTTCCTATATTCCCAACAACAAATACCAACCTCTGACACTGAATATTGAAGTTAATATGTACACCCTTAGGTTGTAAAGGCATTCTTTTTTTTGCCTACAATTTCATATAAAGTGCAGAGGACAGTATTTAAATTTTCACATGGATCTTTTTGTCTGTGGAGTTTTGCCACTAAATAAAACAAAACTGGTAAAACAGCAGAAGATTTATGGCTTTTGTTGTTTAAAAGGCAAATGAAGATGTTTTTATAATTGGTAATTATACAACATTACTGTATACATGATTTGTCAAGCCATTAGGGTGCATTCTTATGTTAGAATAGTTTAAAAAAAAACAACACATAATGACAGAACTTTGTAATGGCTTTGTTCTGTATTTTAGTTGTTAGTATCTCTAAGGATTGTTGATATTTTCTGGTATAATCCATCACTGTAGAAACAGGTCATCATCTTCTGTGTCTATGTGTTTTATTTGCCTGAATATGCTACTAAGCTTCTTTGGCATGATGACATTCAATTCTCTATTACCTCCCTTTTTTTTTTTTTTTTTTTTTTGCAATGGATTTTATGTGCATAGAGAGCAAAAACTCTGGGAAGTGGTCAGAACAGGGCCATAAGCAAGACAAATGTTTATTTGTGGATTTAGTTTATCTCTTTTCTTTAAAACAGTATTTCAGCCTATCCATCTAGAGCGTATCTTGGGTATAGTGACATCAACTGTATATATCGCTGTGCTCAATAGCTCTCAGACTTGCTTTTGTGTTTTGTTGTTTTTATTTTTGCTGGGTTTTGGGGTGGGGTATTTTTTGAAGCTAAATACATGGCTGTTCCACAAAACACCAGCAGCCTGTTTTATAGTTTTTTAATTTATTGTGGACTTTATTTTCTGAGATTAGATGAAGTATAAGAAATAACTACATTGGTTTATATTCATAATCTGCTTTAATATTACATTTATTAAGAACTTCAAGGACAAAAAATTTCCCAATATCCCCTGTGTGGCTCAGGTGTTTTGCAGTTCAATCCTAACTCTGTAGATGTAGGATAGATGTCTAATCCTTTCATCTTTCTCATAGCTGTCTTTCCATGCCTTTCCAACTACTCAACATAATTTCTGACGTACAATGAGGATAGAGCACTGATTTTAATAGAATTTTATTACAAGTGCAGAAGTAGCATTTCCCTTCTGCTAGTTAGGGGTACCTAATTGTTCAGGTGTGTTCAAGCAGTGCAGCAGCCTTCTGAGCCATGACACTAAATTGTTCATGTTTAGTTGACTATCTGTGGTAGCTCAAATACTCTTCTAAATAATTGCTTTTCAAGGTTGGTTCATTCATTGTCTGACAAGCTTCCATTTAACTGCATTCAGATGTACAGTCTTTATCTGTTTCTAGTTTATAGGTTATTCTGATTGCTTTTCAGCATCATAGTGCCTTCTTAATTTACCAGTCCACAGCTTTTGTGTCACTCATAAGTACAGTCGGTAATAATTTTATGATCTACTCTGCCTCATGGGTGAAAATACTCAAATGTCTTACCCCAGTCTTAATATTGCTGGGATCCTGTTTGGCAGACATCTATCTGCTGAGTACTTTCATCTGTGTAATTTGATACTTACTGCTTAAACAACTGTTATTTCATGCATACCATGTTGGTTTCTTGCATGACACCAGATAAGTGGCTTGGCAGATGCCTGGTTCCTCAAAACCACTGACTTTGTATAGCAAATCATCTTAAATGTTGAAATAGCTTAGCTCTTGGATTTTCTTTCATTCACTCACCCTTTGCTCATCCTTTGGGGTTTTTTTTGCTGTTATTTGAAGGGTTAAAAGGTAGCATGACTTCCTATCCAGTCCTTATTCTCTTTAAGAGATGTCTGGACCTGCTGAATGATGGTGTCTTTAGGAAATCCTCTAATGTTTATATTCTATAGGTGCTATAATGGAAACTCATTGCAAGTATTTCCCTAAAACCAAAACAAATTTGTAAATTATGTATGGTATTTATATGTTATATGTTAATAAATATTAAGTGCTGTACAACAGCACTATAGTGAGAGAGTAATGTGGCTTTAAGTGTTTTGTGATTAAAAAAAAACAAAATGGGGTCTCACATGTATCCTTAGAGCTCTTCATTTGACTCTGCAACAATTTCTGACATTGTTGGTTCACCTCTTCTAGTTTTCTCCTTTTAACACACGTGCAATTCTGCCGTCCTTTCTGTTAAATGCAATTGAGCAAGCCCCTTGATATGTTTGCAGGGACTTGCTTGCACCCAAATAGAGCACTCTGATGGAATAGCTGTGCTATCTGTCTGTGCCTCAGGGTACCTGCAGAACTCTCCTTCCTTTGGGTGCACAGTGGTGAATGCTGGCAGCAGCTGCTTAGCACTTGTGTGAAATAAAACACCTTCTAGTTGCATCTAGAGAAACACCAGCTTTGGAGGCCTGCTGTAAGGAGTTCTGCATGTTCTGCAGAAGGTCCAGGTCTATCCTGACAAGCTGAATGCTCCTTGTTATCAAGGAGGAAGTGGATGTTTGGGACTTAAGTGCAGTTGGAAGAGTCTGGGATGCGTATGGGATACCTTCTTCTGCTTGCCATCATCCACCTGTCAGAGTTTATGGACAGACTTAATCTTACCAAGATGCAGATTTGATGCCCATGAGACTATTACTTGTGGACTTGTGTTGTTCTATGTAACTGTGAAGACCAGCAGGTTTTTTGCATAATTTTCAGACGTATGCTAACATGGTTGGGACTTGACTCTGCACTGACACAGATGCATTCTGCCTGCTGGGCAGTGAGTTTGAGGCTAGACTCCCAAGTACAAGAGAGTGGGTGGCATGTCGAGCTCCTGGGGAGAGTCTAGGCAAATGCACTTAAGGTGACGAACAGTCTTGAACATCTCTCCTATGAGGAAAGGCTGTGAGAGCTGGGACTGTTAAGCCTGGAAAAGAGGAGGACTGAGGGGGTGGCTGAGCGCAGGCACAGGTTGCCCAGGTGGATAGCGGAGCCTCCCTCCTTAAGAGATAATTAAAAAATCCCAACTAGATTGGTCCTGGGAAGCCTGTTGTAGGTGGCCCTGCTCGGGCAGGGGATTGGGCTAGGTGACACCCGGAGTTCCCTTCTCACCCAGTCTGTGATTCTTTGAAATTCAGTGGTTGTGCTGCAGCAGCATCTGGCAGGTACAGATCATCTGTGTCACCAGTTTACCCAGACCTTTATTTAGTGTCTGGGGAATCTAATCTGGTTAGTATTTCACTATGCTGCTACTCACTTATCAGTTGTGTATGGGTGTACGAAGAATTGTTTTGCAGACACTTCTGGGCCATTGTGACCACCCAGAGCCCACCTGAGGAAAAATAAATGAAAATCTTAGTTCTGCTGTTCAGTATGCCAGCAGGCTTTTGGGGAGTAGTCACCTTTGCTGCTTATGTCAGGTGGGGAAGGCAGCAGGGTAGCTTGTCACCCTGTTTTGTGGGCAGTGTTGGGCAGCATAGGGCAGTCTGTTCTCTTAACATCTATGGGACAGAGGTGGGCTTGAGCTTTAAGCAGTTGTTTGTAGGCTAAAGGGCCACCAGATTTGATCCAGTGATAGTACCCCCAGCAACATCAGCATCATTAAGGGGGGCAGTTGTGGTTTCAGGGGTTTAGCAAATCATTATAAACTGAGTAGTCATAGCAGGACAGAAACACTACAGCCTGGGTACACACACTGGCAATGCCCTGCCATGACATGTGAAGTATGTGAATTATGCTAGCTGTGCATATAAGTCCGGGGTATTACCAAAACTTTGTGATAGGACATTTGGATGTGGTTAAAATATGCGCAGTGCTCAGAGATGCCCTGTCTACTGCCAGCAAAGTCCTTATGCAGAAGATAAATTATTTATTGATTAAAAAAACTTACAGAAGGGGGAAAAACATCCACTCTAGTCTTCCCCTCAACATTCATTGCTAACAGGAGTGATACCAAGTGAGGATATTTGCAAAGATGAAAGTTAATCCATACGGTGTACACCCATGAAAGAAAGAGATGTAAAAGACCGATGGCTCTCTACAAAGGTACTGTGCACCAAATACGTGTATTCTAAAATACATGCAAATAACTTTGAAAAACAGCCAGTCTGTCCAGTTGAAGTTTCTTTGAGGTTGTGGGGTGAGAAAGAAGTGTACAGACTGCCATTCTGTGGCCCTGCAACACTCAGCCAAGTGATGGAGTGGCAGAGCAGCCAGCAGCCAGCAGAGCAGCCAGTAAACAGTCAGGTTGTAGTTTACATTGCACTGATAATTGCCTGGGAGTGGTAAGGTTTTAATGTCTTATCCTATACTCCACTAAATGAAATAAGCTTCACATGTAATGCCTTGGGAGCATCTTCTTCTTACAGTTGTATAAAAAGTGACTATTTATAGTATTTCCTTAACATTCTTTTTGTTGTATCATGGTATTTTTGGTGACACCAGTAGTTCCTTTGCTCCAAAAAGCATTGTTCTGAGATATACTTGAATATGCTATTATATTTGGTATAAACTATGGAGTCATACTGATATTTGCAAGTAGTTTTGGCTTTTGACTAGTATCTCTGAATGTGTATATGAAAGATCATGCCACTCCTTTCTGTAAATGTCTGTTTAAAGGCACTGAGATTCAGTAATTAAACTGTGGCACATCTAGTATCTGTAGTTATTGGCTTCTCACCCTGCTGCTCTCAGCAGGCTTGCTCACCTGACTGCATATCATATGTTCATCCTCGTCAAGCCACACTGTGTAGGTAAAGTCTGCTTGGACATTCCCCTCTGTGGAAGTTGAGTTTAGGTGTTTGAACTGAATTGGCAAAAGAAGATAAATTAGTGAAAGTTTTTCTGTGTTGTGCATGACTTTGCTAAACAGTAAGTTGTCTTAAGTGAAGGGTTATTTCCTCCACTGTATGTATTTTGAAGCACAGAAAATGTCCTCACATATTACACCAATCTTTGTCTGGTACTCATCAGATGAGCCTCTCTGGGAGGTAAGGAGATGTTTAGTTTACAGACTCCATCAGCACTTACAGACTGTGGCAACCACTGCTCAAGTTTTGGCAAGGGCAGGGTGCTTTTGAATCAGTCAGAAGCAAAATCCCAAACAGCTGATGAACTCAAATGTAAAAACTGAGGGCGTACACATTTTTCTCAGTAGAAACACAGAGCATCAGAGCAGAGCTGTAAACTCCATCTGTAAATGTTGCAGTTGTGGAGTCAGGCCTAAGTTCTAAGTCATTCTTCTCTTGTGAGGGGAACATGTCTTGCAGTCATCCATGAAATCTCTGCTGAGGAGAATCAATGAAATTCCCACCACAAGCAGCAGAGTACACGTTGGTAGCCTGAGTCAAAGCTGTAGCTCAGAGCCCTAGTTTACAACTGGGAAGTCTGTTGTCATCACATACTGAAAGGATGAGCTTTTGTGATAGCATGTGCAGTGCCCTATCATCTCCTGCTTTAGGTGCAAGAATCCCCAAATTCAAATTCACAACAGACAACTGCTGTACTGCCAAGCCTGAAAGGTAAGGAACTCTGGAAGCCTAAATAAAATGGCAAAAAATGATACTTATGATACTTAAGATAGTTAAGTTCAGCCTGGAGAGGAGAAGGCTCTAGGGAGACTTTATAGCAGTATTTCTAAGTTAGCAAGTAGTGAGGACAGCAGAGTGGGTCTGTTGGGAAAAAATGTAGGTGCTGAGAACCTGATGTCCACATTTCAGAGGTTTTTTTTCTTTACCTCAAACAAGATCAAGTCTCATTCCAGGGACAAAATGGCTGCTTGAGGCTAGAATACATTAGTTGTGGTCCTTAACTTCCATCTTTACTGGTTTCCTTCTAAAGTAATCCAGGTGGGAGTTTTGCCATGCCTACAGGTTAGAAAAATTTCTTCACTGAAAAGATTATCAGTGGAACAGGCTGCCCAGGAAAATGGCTGAGTCCCTGTAGGTATTTAAAAGTCAAGTAGATGTGGTGCTTACGGACATGGTTTAGTGCTGGACTTGGCAGTGGCAGCATAACAGTTTGACAGTCATGAGAGGGTCTTTTCCAACCTAAATGATTCTATGATTTTCAGAGCTCCAAAGCACAGCTAAACTGGAATATAGCTTACATTTGCAGTCAGCTCCGAATAGCATTCTATATACATGGAACACAAACTTGGCCCTGGTGCTTGGCTGCTACTTGGCTCAGAAGTGAGGGAACTGGGATTTCACCTCAGGAATTTTCCCTCCCTGTTAGTGCTTTGAGACATGGAAATAGTATGCCTTTGAAACAGATTGATTCAGCTTTAGAAACTTTTAAGTCTGCTTTTCATGGAGAACATGAGCTACTTACTCTCTTTTTTTGTGTTTCAGTGCCAGTAATAATTTAAAGTCATTAGTACATTATGTGAAAAAACTTAAAATATATTGTCCTCTTTATGATGTCTTTTTACTTAAAATTCGCTGAGCTATTTATGATATTTCTCTTGTTATTTGCTTTGCTTTCCATGTTGGACCCTACAGAAAACTTATATTGCGGCATAATTTATTTATTAGGAAAGTTTTTTTTCTTTGAATAGGTACTTTGGTTATTCTCTTTTTTAATGTCTAAACTACCAGGCCATCTTGTTCAGTTTGAGTTTTTCTTTAGTTAATGGTTACTGGTACTTTCAATTTACCTTAATGTTCTTCAACAAAAGTATGAGAAAAAACAGAAGATAATGATAATAAATGTTTCCTAGATACTTGGAACTGAGAATAATACAAATAAAGTTTAAGCCTGATCTTTTGTCAGGAATAATGAAAGATAGTTCTTCTTCTGCCTTTCTTTGCATGTGCAAGTATTTTCATACAGTCTTCAAAATAACTTAGACCTACACAGTCTCTGTAGCAGGGCACCAGTGTTGTCCTAATGAGAGGTGTGATGTTGGCTTTCCCTCGTGTCAGTTCTGTATCTACCAAAATGACCTTGATGAATATTTTCATGCTTAAAGGGAGCCACATGCCTTTAATTTGATGTACAGTTGACTTCTACACATTTCTCAGAAGGTTTTTGGCCACTAATAAATGTGGAAAAGAAAATTTTAATGTAATTAAGAGATGGGAAGCTTTGCATCAGATGACCAATAGAGTATGTTTAATATATTGCATAAGTACATCTCAAGAGTCCTCCTACACTAACTAGGAGGAAAGAATTAATCTTAGTCCATCAGCTGAGTTTGCTAGGGAACAAGCTATTACACTGCTGTTACAGGAGTAAAATACTGCCCTAATTGTGATCCTATGTGATACTGAAAGCAATAAGCTCAGGACCTTATCTAGGCTATAATTCACCACTATAGGTCTCGTATTATTCTTCTAAGGAGAAAAAAATGTTGTTTATTAAGTAAGATGAACATAAGAAAGCAAGACATGTCAGAACTCTTGAGATGGGATTGGACTGCTAGCTGAATCCACAGGACATGGAAATATATAAAACATTAACTTCATTCTTCAACTTCACAGGGAGCATCACAGACTCTCTCACAGCCTCATAGAAAATTAATAAATAAATATCTCAGAACTTTGATTAGAATGAGGATCAATTTAAGTAAACAAATCATAGTGTAATTATATGATGCATTAGCTTCTAATTAGGATTGCTGGTAAAATACATAAAAAGACATCTATTAATGTAGTATTATTTTAGCAACGTTTCCTTGAAAAATCTATGCCAAAATCTTTGTTTGATAACAGTGTTTTATGATTGTGTGGTCTCAAGTCAAATAATGTGTTCAGTATTGCTGGTGGGATGCATGTGAATCAACTGCCCCATGCCAGTAATTGACATTTACTCTTTGCCCTACGAGATCATGTTGGTGGTTTAGTAGCTGTCAGTAATGAACTGCTATTGCAGTATGAAAATACCCAGTGCTACAAATGCTTCAGACAGGACTGCTGTGATTTGACATAAAAATGAGCTGGTTAGATGATTTAAAAGTCATGTAGATGTGGTGCTTAGGGACATGGTTTAGTGCTGGACATCGATGCAGCTGTTCTAATGAGAGTCCAGCTGGGATAGTGAAACCATTTCCTCTTCTGCAGACTGCTGGGCTAGTAAGTTTTAAAATTCTCAGAGCAGGGTCATTTATTGCATAAAATATTGCAATAAACAAAGGTAGAAAACTGATACAAAGATTGTATTTGTCAAAACTTGCTTAGCAAGTTAGAAAAGGTACCAGAAGTAGACCATGCTACCTGGACCCCAGTCCAGTTATTTTTGCAGTGAGCCTTTGTGTTTCACAAATCAAAGAAAACTATTTACAGCTAGTTAGCGAATTGCAGGCTTAGTGCTTCACCCTAGCTTCAAGTTGCACAGTCTCCAGGGCTTGTGCTTCCCAGCATTCTTGATCTAGATGGCATTTTGCAGCATGAGGTACACATTACTGCTCAGAAGTCCACAAGCAAAAACTTAGAAGGCCACTGTCCCTTCTGCTTGCATTAACCTGTAGAGCCTTGGTAGCAGTTGGGGTCTGTACTCTTCTGCTCACACTTCAGAATACAAGTGCATTTGAGTGGTGGTGTCTGTAAAAGGCCCTTGGAAGAAAACCAACCAGCACTGCAAATGTTGGTCATTCATAGTTCTGCCTGGAACAGCCCAAAGTGAGCACAGCTTCAGACAGTTCAGTGTGTACTGAATATAATTTTGTCCTTTTCAAAGTGTAGGTACTTCAGCATGTTAGGGCATATTAATCTGCATATTAATCTGCATATTAATCTGCCTCTTGCAGAGGCAGTCCAAGAATAATCTGTGGGCCAGCTAATTGCCATGCAAGTGGTTGTAGCCTGTCAGTGTTCTTAGAGGGCCCATTCACGTTCTCAGAGTAAAAGTAGTGTACACACATACTGCAGTCATTGTGCACATGCTTAGTAACACACATGCTTTCTGGAACTGCCAGGCTCACTGCATGCATACATGCCAGCAGTGTAGTTGCTTTGTGGCTGTGAAGAAAGCCCAGTGATTTATAAATGTGTCAGGCATGTGGGCTGTATACAGACCCAGTAAGTGATAGGCCCTAGGAAGCTCTGTTTATTAGCCACAGGTCCTTTCCTGCAAGAGAGAAATGTCCTGGTTAGCAGCTCGGTCACCAAATAGTAGGTGTCCTCCTGACAAAGTCTGTCTTCTAATCATCTACAGAAATAAGAAGGGTTGCATTACAGTCTTGCAAATTCTGCAAGGAAAAAATCTAAGACACTTATCTGAGGCTTTATACCACAGTATTTAGGGCTGTATAAGGTAGAAATTTTTCAAATTTCATGTATCTTCCAAGTTAATGAAGTCTTTTATTATTTATTATTCAGGTATCTTCCAAGTTGCTTGCAGTCATTTATTGTTTGAAAGACAGTTTCTGTAATTGGAAGCTGGTATACAATATAGAGTACAAATCACTGCATCTGCACTTAATTTTGTTTCACGTTGTTGTCACAGCATCTCTGTTTTACTAGAGGAAGCTAACCCACCTTCTAGGGGAGGGTATATGGTCAAAAGGGAGTATGTATGGTTGTGGAGTGCCAGTAAGCAGAGTATTAAATAGATCTAAATGGCACTGTGCAGAGGCATAGTTTGCGTGGACTGTTTGGAGACTATTCTTGATACTGACCTCTGTTTTTAAAAAATCCTTAAGATGCAAAGCAGTGATGTAGGTTATGTTCACTGTGACTTGAATCAGATAGCTCACGTAAAAAAGTATTGTATTTTTATTTATTTATTTATTAAAATCGGTCATACAGGTGAAATTTATAGAAAAAAAGAACCACAAGAAAAACAGCCTTGAAACTGGTTCTTGTTGATACTTACTTATTGGTTAAGTACCAATAGCTGTTCAAAGTCATGCAGGAAAATGTAATTAATAACTGTTCTTTTTGTTTATTAAATAAATGAACAGTTTTCTGTAGTGGAATATAATAACAGCATAAAACATTGGTGGGGAACTGTTCTGGTGAATCACAAACAACAGGTGTAACTACTCTGGGCTCAAATGTGTTCTTGTTCAGGTAAATGTATATTCCACCTCTGCACTGAGAAGGCATGGGATCATGACCTTTACACCTAGTTTTGTAATTTAATGAAATACCTTGCAAAAAATTTTCTCAAATAGAAGTTTAAAGGCATTAGGACAGGTTAATAATAAACTTTTAAAATAGAGCTGCACTAGACTAAGGGTGGGGAATTGGTGGAAAATAAAGTGTTCTGCTTTCACTTGATAGTTTAAAATACAGTGGCTACTGGGAATTTTTAGAGTGAACTCTCAAATAAATTTGTCTTCATTTGTTTGTATGCTGTACCATAGATGAAATCACTGTTTAGGACAGTATTTTAGCATGTTTAATATTATTGTTAAATACTGAGCCCAGCTGGATTTACTGAAATAACAGACGACAAATTAATGAGTTTAGTAAAGGCTGGCATGTAACTACAGCTGCATGTGCAGTAAAACACAGTGGAACAGCTGATGTGTGGTAACTACTTACACCATGGTAACTTTGGTTTTAGTCTCCTCCCATGTTAAAAACTATTTAGGTACTTGGGTTACTAAGTGGTGGATAGAGAATTCTTGAAAGCATCTAATGCTCTTTATTCCCTATTTTTAAAGAATGTCTCTAAAATAATTTAAAAATACATTGCAGAGTACTTCCTTTCTGTCAGCTCTCAGATTTTTACCCTCATGCATACTAATAAGGCCATAGTTTCCAGTAATCTCTTGCAGTGCTCTCTCCTTAAGGAGTAAGGATGGGAGAATGAAATTGTTAATATGAGTAACAGAAAAAAGGGTTTTATGATTAACCTTTCCTGAGGTCATTATCACTTTCTTACATTCCTTTTTCTAAGCTGTTTTGCAGCTATTGACATACACAATCAGTGTATGAGATTAGAATTACAGAGTTGTGGGCTTGTTTTGTTTTGTTTTGTTTTTGTTGTTGTTCCTGAAAATATCCTGAACACTTGTACCCTGGGCTACGGCAAGAGAAGGATGGCCAGCAGGTCAAGGGGTCGATTCTCCCCATCTGCTCCACTCCTGTCTGGAGTGAGACCCTACCTGGAGTACTGTGTCCATCTCTGGAGCCCCCAACATGGGAAGGACATGGAGCTGTTGGACTGAGTTCTGGGGAGGGCCACAAAGATAGTCGGAGAGTTGGAGCACCTCTCCTTTGAAGACAGAGAGTTGGGGTTTTGCAGCCTGGAGTAGAGAAGGCTCTTGGGAGACCTTACAGCAGCCTTCCAGTACTTGCAGGGGGCTTACAGGAAACCTGGGGAGGGACATTTTACAAGGACCAGGTGGAATGTCTTTAACCTGGAGAGGATAGATTTAGATTAGGCATTAGGAAGAAATTCTTCAGTGTGATTGTGGTGAGACACTGGCACAGGTTGCACAGGTAGGTTGTGTGTGCCCCTTCCCTGGAAGTGTTGGAGTCAGGGTTGGATGGGGCTTGGAGCAACCTAGTGTAATGGGAAGTGTCCCTGCCCATGCAGGGGAGTTTGAACTAGATGGTCTTTAAGGTCCCTTCCAGCCCACAATGCTCCATGCTTCTGTGAACATAGCTGCAACAAGGTCTAAATTTATTGTCATTCTGATGGCTTTGTGTCCTCTTTCAGAAATAACTTTGCATTCACAACTTGGAGTTTTCTCTTTTCAGGATTTTCACATTTTAAATTCTTATTAAAGTCTGGAAATATCACTTTTATTTGCTAACTTTGCAAGTTATTTTGTTGGAAAAAAAATACTTACCAGTCTGAAGTAAACCTATATGATACCTGACAAAATTGCTAGTCTCTGAAGTTGTGTGGAAGCCTTTAAAGCATGTTTTTTCTTCATCTTTAGAAAACAGTTGAAACTGTGAAGTACAGAAAGCTTCACAAGAAAACATCAATCAGTTAATTTTGAAGCTGCTCTCAGATGACAGTCAAACAGCATTGATATTATTTGACCAGAAACAACAATTCTGAATTCTACACTATGGAATAATATGTGGCATTCACTCATCTGTTACAGATTTTTAACATAATTCTACAATTCCCACAGTGAGAAAGGAGTCCGTAACTGCATGGTTTGGTTACCTTAAGTTACTTTACCACAGCTGACAAGGTTACTGTTGTTTACATGATAACATTTTTCCTGGACAGCTACAAATTGAAGACCATTCCCAAAACACTTATGTTGTGGCTTATGGGACAATACCCATGTGCCAGGGATTTGAGGATCAGCTTCTGTCCTCTGGCCATAAGTGTCAGAATGCTTGCACACTTTTGTAAATTATGTTATGAGAAAATCAGCTGCATCTTCTTCTGGACAAACATTTTTGAGGAGGCATGTATGCATGTGATTCAATAGCTTCTGTGTACTTACCTGGCAGAGTGAAGTGGTTAATTTTTTACTACTGCCTAAAGGCTTTCATCAGTGTTTTGAGTCTGTGGGGCAGTAGTGTTGGAGCAGCTAGGCTTTTTCTTCCATTTCTTCTACGGCAGATGAGACCATTTGGGTCAGCAAGCATTCCAAAAACTGGCAGCTGACAGGAAGAAAAAGTTGGATAGTTCAGAACTACCTGACTGTCACATTGTCTTCTGCTTCCCATCCTTGAGAACAAAAATGTTACGGACAGAATAGGGTTGGACACAACTACTAATCCTTTCCCAATCACCTCTTCCTCAGTAGTGTGACAGCAACCAAATGGCTTCACATTGCTTATACTTAAAGCAAGCTCTCTCTGCGAGAGAGCTTGAAATAATCCAGAAACTACATGCTGTGAGCTTTGTAGGAAAGTGTCCTGTCTGCTTCTGGTCTGTGAGTGGAAGGGGGAAGAGTGGAAGAAGTGGAAGAAAGGCTCCTTCCTCATACTCTCTTGCCAAGGGCCAAGACGTGTCTTTGCTTTTGGAGTTGGTTGTCAGCTTTGACCATGCTATCACAGGTGAAGCTGATTTCTTGTGGAAGAAGACTCTACTCTCCTGGCTTACACAGTACTGAGATCTGCAGGGAGAGGTTGGACAAATGCTTGATGGGTTAATGAGAATTCCTGTCCAAAGGGTGTGTACAGTCAGTGGTGGGTGCACTTGGTTGTGTTATGCTGGTTTTTTTATGCATTAAGAAGGTATGGGCTATTCTTTTTAATCAATGTAAGCTAGTATCTGTAGTTCATTCCTCCTTTGCTTTTCCTGCCCGCCTTCCCATCTTCCCTCCTTTTCACCTTCCAGCCTTCACTCCTGCCTGCTTTCCTTCCTTTCTAAAGCAAGTCTGAGAACAAAGAACACTTTTTAAAATAGCATATGTTGCTTTGCCCACTGTGTTTCATGATACGTTTTCAGACCTCCCGTTCCTATAGAAAAGGGAATTAGAGACTACAGCTCAGAAAAAAAAAAAAGCCATTGATTTTTAGCTTCCAAATTTATGGAAATTGGGCATTTCCTTTGCATGTTTGTGCTGCATGGGCCTCCTTACACTTGAAGGCCTGATGTAGCTCTAAATAGACTAGTTTGTTTTCTCTGTCACTGTGTTTTAAAGCAAGGGTATAAAAAGAGCAGTGCAGAAGCAGAAGTAAATATGGAGTGCCAAATATAATCACCTTTCAACATCATGTCATTGTGGTTGTTGAAGTAAATCCTTGTTTAGCTTTGGATGGGTAACTGTGGTTCATGCTGACAGCTGGATGGGCACTTGGTTGTTCAGTTGGGTTTTTTAGCTGAACTGAAATGATAATAAAAAAATTATGAAGAATATTGACTTATATGGATAACATTTTAATAGCCTAAAACATAAACTAAAAATTTGGACTGGAACACATTTCATTTGACTATTGTGCAAAGGAATGACGTGTAAAATAAATGTTTACTTCCTGGAAGTAAAAGTTTCCTCTAGAAAGAAAAAAACCCCAACTAACAGTAACTAGAAGTCCTTCCCCTCACCACCTAGCCCTTGTGTGAGCTGCTGTTGTGTTATGGTTCTTTGCCCTGGCAGCTAAATTTGTTTATATTTGGTTTACAAGATCAGAATAGGAACACATTCTGCATGTTCTTGAGTATCTTGCTCCATAACACTGAAAATGGCTAGAAATACATTCAGTGTAAAAATCTGTGCAATTACACACAAGTCTAACTAGCAAGAAAGAGAATTATGTGAATGCCCGTAAAACAGAAACCCAGCACTGTAAAAAATTTAATTACGTGGGGACATAGGTGAATTTAGAACTTTCTCTCATATATGGAGGTAACACAGGATTTATATACAAATACTTATATGCTAATGAACAGTATGTGGACTTCAATTAAACAGGAAGCCAGGTGTCATTTCAGGAGATTTCAGAGCTATGAAAAGTCTCCCAGAGAGAAAGTAGGTGGCTTTTTCTAAAGTACATAGGCAGGTCTTGGTAGTACATGTTACTGACTAGAGTCAATGTTGTTTGAGTAAAACAGAAGCTGTAATTCAAAACATGTCTAATTTGTACATTTCTTAAGATTTCTTCTAATCCTTTGAAGCATTCAGCAGATTGGTACTACTTATGAGGGGGCAGCAAGGCACATTGCTTAGCTACAAGTTCTGTCGTGTTCTGATTAATATTCATTTCATATTAGGTTTGTAAACAGAAAATAATTATTAATCTATCCATTCTTGGCTGATGTTTTTTGTGTGTGCAAAATAAATAAAAATGAAAAAAAATTCTAAAAACTTTTAGATGAGATAATAATATATTGTGTATAAGGTTACATAATCAGGTCTAAATAAATACATACATTCAGCCTGTTACAAGTTTTTTATTAAGAGAATCAGCAATTTCTCTTGAAGGAAATGCAGGAGTCCCAGAGCTGTCAGTTTTGAGTTTTGAGATGTGGCTGGAAACTGTTTTCCTTTTGAGCTGCTGAAATACCGTGGCTGAGCAGGGCAGCGGCATTTGAGCTGGACTCATGCTGGTGAGCTTGAAGGGAGATGAGCAGCACGTGTAACAGCCCAGTGCTCCACCATGCTGCTTCTGACTTCTCTTCTGATGGAGAAACATAACGTTAAATTGTTCTTCTCTTCAGCCATAGGAAAAGGATGCTTTAAATGGCCTGGCATGCTGTGCTGTACACTGTGCTGTTAGAAATGCAGAAGCAAAATCATGTGACTGGATGCTTTGACCAGTAAAATTTGCTGCTTGTCCCTAATACCTTCTCATACCATGTTTTTAGTGAACCAGTAGTAGCTTTCATCCCTCATCTCCCCCAGCTTAAACTTCTCAGTTATTTTCAGAGCAAATGCTGCACCTCAAAAGAGCACTGCATTCTGTAACCATGTATTTAGCATGAAAATACCCATATGATGTAGTGTATAAGGCTAGCAAGGATGTCCTCTCAGCTACTCAATTTCCTTTCTATTTTTTTTTTCTCAATAAAAAACAGGGATTTTTTTTTTAAAGAATCTAATTATAAATTTTTTAATTATAAAATTGTTCTTTGGTAATATTACCCTTGACCTGATTTCTTAAACTTAGAAAGTGCTAGTGGTATATTTGTGCCTGTAGAGTCTTCATCACTCTGTGTGTGCATGAACACAGGGCAGGCACATGAAAATGTGCACATAATATGTTTATGTTAAAAAGGTAAAAGCACAAATTTGTTCAGTCTTTCATCTATTGCTGTTATTAAAATCTTGCTAGATTTGAAATGGTTGAAATTAGGCGAGGGCTGTCTTTCTTGGGTTATGATGGTAATAGCAGTTGTCTCTTCTGTCCAGCTAATGAGCTGGGCAGACTTGGTCCCCTCTCCTTCCAGGGGGAAGAAGTGTGGAGAGGAGCTCACTTAATTTTGAAGAAGCTGCCTTCTAGTCTTCTTAATCTACGTCTTCTTGCAATGGCTGAGAAAACATGAATTACGATAGGACAGCAGAAAACAAATAGCTAGTGGGTCTCTCCAGGGGAAGTAGCAGTTAAAAAGCACTCTCAAGTTAAGGACGATCTGCCATAAGCTGCAGGAAGTGTGCCACGGTATCTAGAGCTGTGCTTCCCTCTGGGTGGATTTGTAACACTCCTGGCCCTGGAGCCAGGCTGGGTTTCATGCTGTGTGCATGCCTGTGTGTGCTGAGAAATACAAAGCTGGGAGACACACTGTAAATGTATAAACAGTGGGAAGAAAAATCCAGTACTTGGACCTCTCAGATTATTTAAGGGATGAAAGTAAAAATGGGGTAGTGTGTTTTTATTGTCTTGATTCAATGCTAGAGTTCCTTCTCATGGACTTATCTCTGCTGGACTCTGCATGTGACCTGGGGCAGAACGGAGGAAGGAACACTGATTTTTCTGAGGGACAGGTCTTTTGGGGACAGAGCTTCTCTCAGTGCTGCTTAATATCTTCTGAGAAACTTTAGCATTGAAGTGTCTGCCAGGAGGAACAGCCCTGAGCTGTGCACAGCTCTGCCTTGACTTGGGGCAGAAACTGGGCAGGAGCAGGTGGCACTGGCCAGGCCTTTGCTGCTGCTTTGAACCTGGCCTCCCACCCCCATCTCATCTCTGTTCTTGCTCTGTCAGCAGTGGTTTTGTCTGCTGAAGCTCCCTGCCCTGTTCGGTTTTCTGGTGGGATGTTTTCCCTTTGTTCCTTGTAAGATGCCTAAACCAGCTTCACCCCACTGCCCATCACGTCCAGTTCTGTGATCAGTTGTAATGTCCCTGAGGCAGCCTCAGGTGAAGCCTGCGGTGAGATGGGTGTTTGTTCAAGGGGTGAGTTGTCCTGAAGCTGGGTAGGTGTGGGTTTGGATCGGCACCGCCTCTTCAGTGGTTCCGGGGAAGGAGATACACGGGGGAGGCACCCTGGCACAAAGGAAAGGGGCTAACTGTGAGACAGAAATATTTACTGTAAAACTTCATGTTTAGCTTACACCATTAAAACAATATTGCCTTTATGGTGCTCTCAAGATATGTTTTCTTTGGAAAACAAGGAAGATACACAATGTGAAATACACATTGTAGGGTATATTATTTTTAAAGCCATGCATTTACCCTGGCAAATTCCTGACTGCAGTCAGTGCTGGGCTCTGCTTGCAAGACCTTGCATGCCATTTGTGCTTGTTTTTAGTTGGACTGAAGCAAAAATTACTTCTATCACTTCAGTGCTAGCCATATGTTTGAGGTTTGAAAGCATCCTCTGTCTTGGGCCTAATGCTGACCATGTGAATGGACCAGGGAACTGCCTGACAGGTATCCTTACTGCTGACATTTTATACATAGTTTCTTTATGTTTCTAATGTAAATTTGATAATGATACTAGTAAGCCTTGTCAAATTAGGTTATCAGAAACAGCTGTCATGTTATCTTATTAGTACAGGGGACATAAAGGGCTCTGAAGCATGAACAGCAAAAAAGCACGAGCAAAAGATGTTGAGGGAACAGCCTGAATATCTTCCTCAGGAGTTTGCAACCTAACACTGAAATGTCAGATAGTTTTGTGAAAAAAAGGTTAACTCTATGTCTGTTAGAAGAACTAGCACAATCTGCTTCCTTTTTTATTTTTTAATCTTCTAAAGCCAAATGAAAATGTTGATTGTTTGGCATGAATGAAATATATATAAGGTTGAAAACTGACGGGATTCTTTTTTCATTCATTTGATTTTAATTTTTTTTTTTCCTCAGTGGGCATGATCTATGATATCTAGTCTAAAGCTTACAATTTGAGTGCATGTCTTGTCTGGAAGCCAGTCCTCTTTGAGGAAAAACTACCAAAACACTAAGAAACTCTTGCTGTTCTTCATCTCTAATGTAAGACAGTAATGTTTAGTAATACCAGAAATGCTTCCTGACATAAATACTGCATCATAACGGAAGTCCTAGAATTCCTATGACTTGTTTTCAGTAAAGTTTCGTTTATACCAGTTTTGATACAGCAAACCCATTTCCCTGTAAAGTATTTTCACATTCTAAGAAGCAAAAGGCTGTATCTTCTCGGCTCCTGGATGGAGCCGTTTTGTGAGTGATAGGTCAAAAATATGTCAGGCTCTCAAAATAGAGATCACAAATATAAATTAGGCTAAATATTATTTAAAAAAAACCCAAACAACAATGAGAACACAAGTTTGGGAAGTGTGTTTTCATGGTTTTGCACTTAGTTGTTAACATGCTGTAAAAATTAACGAATTACATAACATACTGATTTGTATCAGCATTTCTAATGGACACAAGTGCACATCAGGTATACTTTCTAGGTATTGCAGTACTTCTTTAAAATATTAATTAAAAATAAATCACAAAAATGACACCTCATGAAAGCAGAACATGCAATAATAAGGCTTTTTTGTGCATGGTAAATACATATATTGTTTTATAGATACATTCTTTTATGCTGTAATTATGTTTGATAACAGAAAATGTCAAGAATTGCATATTCTTCTTTTCCAGTTATAACTGTGTCAGTTTTATTCAGGTAGAAGAACGTTTGATCATGAGAGGACTGAGGGGAGCTATTAAAAATGCCTATTACTATATCTTAGACATGAAGATAACTTTCAAATTATGTAGGTATTTTTTTTAATTTTAAAATAAAAATGTTCTGACACATGGTAAAAATAAAGGAAAAATATTAGAATTCTGAATGCTAACAATATTTGCCCTTGCTTTTGATTAATCTAAGAAAAGTGGTTTATACTGTCTCAGGGTTGCTAGGAATAGGACTTAGTTCTGTCTCTTCATAATCCCCCTTTGAGTAACAGAAAATGAAAGAGACTTGAAAGGAATTTAAGCAATGAACTTCCTCATATGAAATACTGAAAGCATTCTAAAACATCAACTTGAAGGGTAGATGCTATTACTTACTTTTAAAAAGTAAGTAACAATAGAAAATGCAACACTATTAAAATACGTAATTACAAATTTTTATAATAAATTGACAGTATCTAAGTTACGTCCCATGCAACCATGTAATAAGACAATCATATGGTGATCATTCTTTCCCTGCCCTTCCTTTTATATCTTGAGATTTAAAAGTTTGTTAATACTTACTTAGGTTTGTTTGTTTGTTTGTTTTTTTAAAAACATGGTTGCATTTCCCCTCACCCCCCTACTTTTGAAAACCTTTAATTAGATAGGCTTACTTAATGGCATGAGTACTTAATTTCCTCCTACGTTTTCTGTAACTGTCTTCCATATTAAAGTTTAGAGCCTTATCCTGCAGTGCAGAAAGCTCAAGTATCATACTGCAGTTCAGCTCCTGGAGACCTGCAGAACATGCAGGGTTATATGGTCCACAGCAACCCCAGTATTTCAAGTCCAATTTATTTGAAGAGGTAAAGAACCATAGGTGGAATACAAAGGAAAGTTGAGGTTTAACCCCAGTCACAGCCTTTATCTGAATAGCAGTTGTTATTTTTCACAGGACATCAGGTGGTAGTCATGGTATGTTTTTACTAGTTGCTATCAATAAATAGCTTACAGCAATATAAATAATATATATATAGATGAAATAGCTTATCTTTTGGCTAGTTATATATGATACTGATCTCCTCAAAGAAGATATATACTAAAATAGTAAGATAAAATAAAAGATTGGATGAAGCAGATATTGGTTTATCTACCTGGATTTTTATATCAGCCGTGACACTTGGGTGAAAACCAAGCACCTTTGGGGGAACAGTGATCAACTGATGCATTTGTGTCTTGAAGCCCACTTAAATGAGTGCTTTCCAACACTGTTCTTCTACCCTCAGATATATGTGTAAAAAGAACCTTGCAATTAATTTCATAAAGGGTTCTAAAGACAGATTTGGCATTTCTGTGTTCAAGGAAGGTAAGAATTTGCATTGTAGCATCTTCCACTAGTTCTGGTGTTAGCAGATGGATTTGTTCATACTTTTTCTGTGGGAAAACAGCATGCAACAGACTGGTTTTTAACACAGGGCTGTCAGGTAGAGTTGTGAGTAGCATAAAGAAAATACATTTGAGATGAAACTTGATTTGTGGCACTTATCGTGCACAGATGGGCTCTCTAGGCAGAATTTGTTGAAGTTGCTCCAAACCGTGGAAAGCTAAACACAGACTGTAAGGAGTTGTCTCTCTTCAGGGAGTTCCTAGTTTTTCAGAGGAATCCTTTCAAGAGGAGGGATGAGAAGGTCATGCAGGGTGGGGCCAGTCCTCTTCTGAACCCATTTTGAAAGCTCTGAAATCTTAAGCTACTTTTCCTGTGTGAAGGCAGCCAGTGTATCTTTTCACTTGCTTTCTTCCCTCTGAATTATACCCAAGCCCCTAGAAGATAACTCTAAATTTGTAAACATTAGTTGATCATAACTTGAAAAGGTAAGGGGATTAGGAGGCTATTTTGTTTTATTTCAGTGTTTTGGTTTTTTTTTGGGGGGGGGGGTTGATTTGTTTGGGTTTTGGTTTTTTGTGCTTTGTTATTTTGGTTGGTTGGTTGGTTTGGGGTTTTTTTGCTGTTTTTTTTTTAAGAATTGAAGTTGGGGAGAGGAAGATACAGACTTCGAGTAATGCCTGGCTGCATATTAGTACAGCGTGGTTTTGATTATCTGGAACAAATATATGTTTGATTAACTGGATTTCTTGTAAAGGGAGTTTGACAGGTTCTGTTTCAGTAGAAAGCCTGACTTCATTTAAGAAGCTGCAAAACATCATCTGTATTTTAAATTCTTATTCTGTCTTCCCAATTATCAGCAATTTGGTGTCTTACCTGGGCTTTATGGTAGTAGGACAGTTGGACTGTTTTAATTGAGCCACTGGAGCAATGAGGATGTGTATTAGTTTTATTTCTCCAAGTTAAGTTGCTGCACTATAGTGATGAGCAAAGTTTATTGTCTGCTCAAAGAGAATCAGATT
Source organism: Heliangelus exortis (assembly GCF_036169615.1). Classification (NCBI taxonomy): domain Eukaryota; kingdom Metazoa; phylum Chordata; class Aves; order Apodiformes; family Trochilidae; genus Heliangelus; species Heliangelus exortis. Next base: position 36,452,634 of record NC_092454.1, read on the forward strand.
AAATTTGTAAGGGATTTCTCTTCTTCAGAAAGTATTCAGACTATGTGTTTACATAATGGGAGTTTTTTTATTCCTTAAGGAAGTGACAGAATTCTGCTCCCATGCTGTACTGTTGCATTCATTAGTACAATATGGTATTTATATAATAATCAATGAGATGAAAAAAAAAATGTATAGATGGTTAATGCAGTTTTGTTAGTTTACCTAAAGAGGCAAAATCTTTAGCAATATGTTGTAATACTTTTTAACATTTTAGTTTTTTATAAACATTTAAGACATTCAAAACTGTTATTGAAACAACTCATTCTAGACTGATGTAAATGTTTCACATCACTTACTTGGTGCAATTCTGCACTTGTTGACCTATGTTTATAAAATTGTACCTGTCCTTTCTTCAGAAGAAATACTTGCTTCTCTTGCCAGGCTCTTTTTTTATTGTTACGTAAGTCATTCATGAAGCAATGCTTTGTTTTCTTTCATAGAATATTGTTAGTCATCTTAACTAAATGTTTACAAATTACAAAAATGATACAGAGGAAGTAATTTAGTGAATGGCAAAATGACCATGTGTGTTCTTTTTTTGAAAGCAAATTGAATTTGCAGGTGTGGATTGTGAGTAAAATAATTAAGATGATTATGTTGCAATCTTAAATTTAAAAGATTCTGTCAGCCCAGTAAACAGTTGGCTCTAGGACAGTATGTACACCTCTTACATTTTTTCTTATTAGTGGCTCTTAATTTAAACCTGTGCTTTGTGAAATGTCAAGTGGCATCATTTAGTTTCTCTCCTAGCATAGCTTTTAGTACTTATTCTGGTAATTTTTAAGTGTACACACAAAGCCATTTGCTATTGGTGTAGGAACAGGCATCAGGTCACCTTGTCTCCCTTTCTGACTTGCTTGGTTGCCTTGCTTTCCTGTTCTGTAGTCTTTTCCATTAGTCTAACTAAATGCCATTGAAAATGTTCCATAACACCAAGTGACTCTTGTGAGATGTAATCTATTAATGTTAATTAAGGAGTTTGATAATCAGGGAAGGAAGATACTACAGTATGACTCTTCATTTTATGGACTATATAAATATACCTACAATATTTGTTACCAGGGTTCATACTCTTTCCTCATAGGAATTCTGTTCATGTCCCTGAATGAATTGTCATTTAACTTGCTCAGGACCTGAGTTTTTATGATGAAGATGAAAATGGTCCAACATTAATTTATGGTTGTATAAAATGGCTGGAGGTATACATTGCTACTTAAGTAACTCTCAAGTGGTGTGGTACAAAGGTACAATATGTACAGAGAATGTTTTTTAAGCAAAAGAGAAAAAGTTGCATCCTCAGCTGGGAAGGAGTGCTAGGTGATAGCTGTTCCAGCTTGAAGCTGATGAACAAGCCTGTAGTTGTGACCACTGTTGACAGAGGTAATGGCCAACTCTATAGAGGGTAAGGATCTGATCATAAAGATCTCATCACAAGGCATCATGATGAGCAACCTGTCTGCATAGGTAGTCAACCATGTCACATAGACGGGACTGTTCAGGAGCCTCCTTGTTTTGTTAGTCTCTCCACATTCCTTAGACGGAGAAGAGGTATCCTACTTCTACTCCAGAAATTTCACAGAGGTGCTACACCTCAGCTGGAGCTGAGGAGCTTCACCTCCAGCTCAGTGAGTTTTGATGTAGATTCCACCTGCCTGATGTCCCTCCCATCAGTGGTCTTCAATGGTCAGCCTGAAAGCTTCTGTTCCAAGTGGTAGGACAGACTGGCTTCTTTGCTTAGGTTCCCAGGCTGCTTTCATGTATTCTCTGGTAAGTTTCAAGTACTTTGCCATCTACAAAGCCAGGACAGTCCAAGGCCTGAATTCTGCAGTTCTGTTTTCATATAGGGCCATACTTTATTTCAGCAGAAATGTGATCCTGCTGCATTCCACTGCTGGAACAGCAACAAAAGAAACTGTATCTTTTTGTTTTCTCTATAGCTGAATTAGTAGTAGCAAAGAGGACATAAAACTCTTCTCCAAGTAAAATATAACTTTATAGTTAAAATCAAATATTTTTCTTCTCATGTGTCACCTCTCTATTACTGTTTTAGCTCTTACTCCCCCTAGGAGTTACTCTACTATTAATTTCTGATAAGGTTGAGTTCTACTCCTTTCTTTCAATCTGTGAGGAAGTGCACAACGGACTACTTTTTTCTGGGTTAATGTTTCACGAAACGGTGTAATACTGCAAGTAGAAAAATGGGTAGCAGATAGAAGTGTCAGGCTGTGCCCACTCTGTGCAGGATGCTGACGCCACTCTGAGCGATCCTCACTTTCCAGGTACCTTTGGGCTGCATTCTGCCATGGAGTCCCAAGCTAAGGGCCAGTCTTCTGTCAGCATACACACTATTGATTTAATGGTTTTTAGTAAACGTTCAGTGGATTTTGATTTTTAATAAATTGAATGACCAACCATATTGTATGCTTGAATGAGGAAGTTCTTTTGTGGTATTATGATCATGGTTTTTTTGGAAGCTCACCAAAACAGATGAGGAGGAAGGGTATTATTATTATTGTTAGTAGCTTTATTGAGATTCAAGTGTGTTGTATGGCATTCAAGCATCTTCTGACTGATGAGAAGATAATGCTTATCTGGCTTCAGAGAACTGATCGAAGTCTTGATTAATTTAAATGTGCAACAGAAGCCAACAGAAAATTGATTTCACTGTAGTTTTATACCATCTTGGTCCATTCTACTGATCCACTGCGTTGCCATTTCACCTTTGCTCTGTTAACAAGGGTGATGGTTGTAAAAGCAGCAGTTAGCTGAAACTCTAAGGTCTATTCAGATCATCACATGATACATAGATTTTTAAAATCTACTTTCATTTTACAAGGTGAAATAGGCACACTTATGAATCCTGTTCAACTGGTGCTGGTGTGGTTTATTATGGTGAAAAATAGGATTTTAGGCACATATTGTATTGCCCAGTAGTTAAGAAACTAATTTATTAAAGTAAAAGAATTAACTTGCTCTCTAATGGTTCAGGCTGTAGAAAGATGAGTTAGTGTCATATTGGTCAGTGTCCTGATATTACAATGCCAGTGATGGGATTTTAAAAGCCAAAAATATGAAACTAAATCAAACATAGGTATCACTCAGTGCTGCAAAAGGGGTACTTTAAAATCCTACTCCCTACCAGGAATAATGCTGTAATGATTTCAGCTTTGCTTAGCTAACCCTGGTAATTCATTATGCCAAATTTTCCCCAGGTTCTCTGGTAATAAATAGAGTAGCTTGGGTTTTTTCCCAGTTACTGTAGTTTGGGAGAAGTATGGTGTTCTATCACTATTAAGCAGCTGTCACATAAATAGGACTTTCTGTTACAGGAAGATTTGATGTCACTTGTTTAGAAAAAAAAAAAGGAAAAAACCATCATACTTGAAATTTTGTTTGCATTGTTTTCTTGTCAGCAACAATATAAAAATATTTACTTTCTGCCCCTGATTGTAACAGTCTAATGGGAACTATCTATGCGAAGTATTTGTGAATACTATATACTATATATAATATATATACACACACTATAAATAGTGAACATTTTTCAATTGCTCTTAATTTTGGGCCAGTCCTGTAAATTTTATTCTCTGTCATTCTTTTATCCTATTCTATGCATTCTTCATTGGAAATTTTCCATTATTTCCTTTTTTTCACCAGGATATTTTTCATGTTTTTACCCTGCATATGTGAAGCTCCATGAAGTTCAGGAGGACTATAAATGTTCTTAATGTTGCCACTGGCTTAACCAGAAAATTACTCCTGTGGGGACACACAAGAAAGTAGTTTCAAGCATTGACTTGGGGAGGGACAAACTTCAGGAAACTTTGAGATAGCCTTCAAAAAGAGAGAGAGAAACTGTTTTCATATACATAAATTTATATATGGGTAGTTACAAATATTCTATATGTATATATACAGTGTATATATATTTAATCTATATATTTGAAAAAAAATTAAAAATACACATTGTGTGTATTGGTGTCTTTAGATGTCCAAGTATTGCTTGCAACTGGTCTTTGGCTGACAGAGTCTTAGGACAGTGACACCCAATTACAGAACCACAAAGCTGACCAAGATGCAGGCTTAAGATTTATGTTCTTTGGAATTCAGTTTTGTTTTCCTACAAACTCTCTTCTTTGTAGACTTGCTTTCAAGGTGTAAATAATCTTAAATGCTGTGTACTCTTAGCATGACTACAGTAGCTTTACCACTGTATTTTGTGTGATAATCATGTGTGATATCAATTGGAAGCTATGCTCTCAATAAAGTCTTAAAAGAATTAGGGGCTTCAAATTTTAAAATAGAGAAGACAACAGGCATGTTATTCCCGTGTGTTTGGTAAATTTGTATTTGGGGATTTTGAAGGAATCTGGAATCCCATGTAGGGAAGGGGCAGGACCAGAACTGGAAGCTACTCTGTATTCCACTAAATCACCTGCAGTGACTTGTGCCTGGTTACCATGAACTCGCTGCGTCCCATGAATTTGTTTGGTTGTGTGGGGAAAGTTCTGCTTGATGGCAGTCAGTGTCCTGCAGATGTGGCCCGTGCATGTGGTGGTGCACTCCTGAGGACAGTGCAGGCTACAGATCCCCAGGAAGGCTTAGGGTGAGATCTGGCTTCTTCTCACTTTTCAGCTTCAGAACATGTTCTTCTTCATTATAATAACCACTTTCTCCCAGAGAACTTAAGTTTGGTCAGTATGTAACATGTTTATGTTCCAGGAATGTCTTTCTAAGGAAGACTGCTATTAAAAGTTTGTTTTATGCATGTGGGAAGCATCACTGAAGGTTTCAAACCGATGTTCATGGTAAAAGGCAAAGATTTTTAGTTTCTGCTGTCTCAGAAATGCTTAAGGGTTGCTTGTTTCACCTTGCTTTGCACTGCTGTGAAACGCACTTCTGTGACAAGCCACTTAAAACATTATTTAAGGAGCATAAAGCTGCCTTTGTCCTGGGACACGAGTATGAGGTTCCTTTGAAGAAATTAGTAAAATAAAAATCCAGGCTAAAAGCCTGGAAAGGACAGTGCTGAGTGCATGCATTTTGTTTCCTGCAGGACTGAGTAGCTGGCTTAAGGCAGGGTGTAAGTGTGGCTGTGCAACAGCTCATTTGAAGTTTCAGCTCCTCCTCTTAAGCAAACACAGGAATACTATAGATAAGCTCTTCTGGTCACAGAGGATGAGCTCACTGAGTTGGAGTAGGGGAAAATGTATGAAATTTACGACAAACAGAACATAACTTTAAATTGATTGATAATCAGAAATGTTGATTAGGAAGGAAAGAATGACTGCCTAATAATGAATAGGAGCCAAATTTTAATTAACATTGATATCACATGTTTCTGAGGTTGATGTTTGCAGGGCTTGCACTGCTTGCCTTTTTCAAAATAAACACCAAAAAACCTAGCCAAAACACGAGTGTATTTGTTAATTGGGTCATTTCTACCATAATGTCCTGAAATTTAGCCAAAGAAGATAATTTTTTTTTCTTCCTGATTTTTTAGGAGAAAATGTGTCATGGTAATTACTTGAATACTTTGGATAATCAGATCTTCAAGAATGGAAGGTTTTAAATGTGCAGTCATATACAACACGTATATTTTGTAGCCTGGTTTTACTCATGAGTTTACTTGTTAAAATGCACGTTTTAATTCAGTTGTACTTCAGTTGCTTCTGATGCTGCTGTTGGACACTGAACTGGCCTTTGTTGCAAAAAACCGTGCAAGCACTGCTGGGCGCTGTTCAGCCCCGCACTAAACAAAGTGTCAGCATTTTACAAAAAAAACAGATGTGTTTGTGTCTACTGGCTAAAGCATATTCTTCTTACTTGTCTTGCAGGCACAGGAGAGAGTGGCAAAAGCACCTTTATCAAGCAGATGAGAATCATTCATGGATCAGGTTACTCTGATGAAGACAAAAGGGGCTTTACAAAACTTGTGTACCAGAATATATTTACAGCAATGCAGGCCATGATCAGAGCCATGGATACCCTCAAAATCCCATACAAGTATGAACATAACAAGGTGAGATTTTTGTTTGTTTCTGAAGCTAAAGCTTTTCTTCTTTTTATTTTAGGAAATATACTGAAGGTCTCAAAAAAATGACACATCACACAAATTATACGCTAAGCTCAGAAGAAAAGGGCATCTTCTAGTACTGTCTTCTGTCTTTTTTTACTTTTTCTTGCTTTGACAACAAAATTGTTGGTTTTAACAAGAGAGCTGCTCTTAACAAGGTGCCTAGGTGGTTTGTCACAGGGGAGAAGTTGCCTGGCAGGCTGCTGTTTGACTGTGACTTTACTTACTCCTTCTTTCTTCCTCCCAGGTCATGCTCTGGTCACAGCATAGTTAAGCTGTTCTTCCTATCTGTAGCATAAACTCACTGCTTAAGGTTTGCCATTAACACTATATGTGGAAAAAATTATAATATTAGAAAAACAGGTGGGGATTCCTGTTTTGTGTAAACATAGTATGAAATAAAATTTTCACTACAAGACCTTAAAATAGTCAGATTCTCTTGAGATTGATGCTGTTACTAAAATTTGAAGTAACTAAATACATTTGAAATGTTTTGAAGGTTCATCTCTGATTAGGCTTACTTCTCTCCAGTTTTCTTTTTAAGAAGGATAAGTAATAGAAGTTTAGCATTCTGTGAAAGAGAGTGAAATGCTTAGTATTTACTTGAACACATAGTAAGGTATAGAATTACATGGCTGTATCACCCATTTCTTGTCACAGGAGTGGTACAACTTGGTTTGATAACAGTTCCTGTGATTTTTACTGTTAAGCCATTACCAGCAATTTTTTTTCTGTTTCTCTCTTTCAGTCTTGTGGAAGAGTATTTAATGATAGTGTAGTAATACTGAGTTAAAAGAATAATATCTCTGATGAAATACTGAGAAGTTCTTTTACTGTAATTGTTTGAAAGTACCAGAACTATCAGAAAGCAGGGACATTTACAACAAAGAAGCAAGCTTCTCTTACCTGGGGAAGCAAGGCTGAAATAAACTTGTGTTAAGATGAAAATCTTTTGTGTCTGCATATATGAAGTTTATTGTTTAGAGTTGAACTGCTTTATATGTCTTAAAGCATCTAGAACTCGAAAGATAAGTATTACTAGCAGTTCAAGGAACATTTTTTCTCCCTTTCCATCTGAAAAAATCAGTGCAGACAGTCATCACTTTTCTGGTGATGTAGTGATACAATAACCAGAGTCTTGGAGAAGCCTGGGTCTGTGCAGTGGGAATTCAGGAGTATCCTATCTGTCAAAATTCATATTGTTAACCCTTTAATGGTGGGTGTGGGTTTTTTGTGCACATGAAAATGTTTGAAAAGCTTGTCCTTACCAAATGATTGGCAAAAGAGGCTGTTGAACTTCCTAAATCTTGACTGTGTGCTGGAGCTGTCTAGTTTCCCCAGAGCCTTCACAAACCAAAATCAAATGTGTAATCAAATTAATTAAAGTGAAAAGAAGACTGCATTTGTATTTGTATTTCAGCCTTTTGGCTCCATGTTTTTGCTGTGCACAAAGCGTGCAGCATACTGACCTGAAAAATCAGTTGATGGTAAATGACTGTAATTATTTTTGTTCTAAAATTGGTGTTGATTGTCGTTTTGCCTTTGTATCTGGAAGTTGTAATTGTAAATGAGAATTTGTTATATTATACTACTGAGTATTTATTATTTAAGTCAAGAGTGCTGAATTTATATTGTGTTTTCATATTATCGGAGTTGGTTAGTTTTGGCGTAGCCATATGCACATATCCAGAGCTGTTAACTTTCTGTATATAAAAATAACTTCCCTGCAAGTGGGAGTCTATCTTCGTGCTCAGCTCTTGCAACACACATTCACATCAGTTTCTAATAGGGCTACATGCAGAGTAAGACAGAAGTCACCAACTGTCAGGGTCTCAAGGCAGTTTTTGTATGAATTCTTTCAAAACTACAAGGAAAACCTAACTTGCTACAGCATTATGCCAGAACAGAGAAGGCTGCAACCCACTATACTTATGCTTTGTATACAAGGTCACTTCACTTTAATGAAGTGAACACAAATCAATTGGTAAATCTGCTTATTTTTTTTAAGAGGACTTTGAAAACAAACTCATTAGCCTAGCAATCTGGAAAACACAGGAAGGGCACTTCCTATTAATTTGAATCTCCTATCAGGAAGTCCTATCTCTGGAGAGAATATCTCCAAGTTTGAGTAACAACATATTTTTAGCACAGTTTGTTTCGCATAATAGTTTAGAAAACTGCAGCTAAAGCTGGCATTGATATGGTTGGGTCTAAAGAAAAATGATCCTTTTTTTTAAAAATGCTTTATGTTCTACGATAGACTTGAGGGCTACAGTAGAAGGGCTTTGCTTTTACTGTACCAATTTTCTTACATTTAACTGAGACTTATTATTAGTGTTTTGAAACTCTGAATGTTGCTGCAATTTTAAAGTGCTTTCATATCAAAAAGTTCAGTAGGCAGTTGTGATCTTTGTGTGGTTTACAGTACCACAACAATATTTAAGTTGGTTTATTTAAATATCAGTAGCAAGAAGCAAGTTTTAAGTTTAGCAAGATTCTCCTGGTGTTGTTTTGTTGGCTTCATGGTCGCCAATGTAACTTAAGAGGCAGAGACTGAAATGTATTGTCCTATATTAGAATAACCGGGGCTGTTTTGCTAGATTTATATCAGAGTAGTGAAAGTCAATTAAAAAATATAACTACTAGTGTTCAGAATATATTATCTTGGAGCTGATGGTAGAGCATTATAACAGGAAAGACATTTCTTTTCCGTGTTAATCTTAAGAATGGATGGAATCTTAAGAATATGAGCTATTTCGAGGTTTAAGACAATGCATTAAATGCATTAGGGTGATCTCTCTTCTCTTAGGAATTTGTCATTTGTCGGAATTATGGACTGCTTTTAAGTTTTCTTCTGGGTAAATGTCATTGTGCTGCTGTTACTAAATTTTTAACCAGAGGCTGTGAAGTTTTTTTATATGGCTCTTGAATTTTAGAGTAAGAAGTATAATATGAAATACAGGTAAGACTTTTTTACAGAAATGTTCATAGCAATTCTCAAATTCACCTGTCTGCAAAATTTTGTGAGTGTACAGTTCTAACTCATGTGCAACTACAGATATTCAAATGCACATTTCTTAAAAACTAAAATACAAATTTGTTTTCTACAATGTATTTTTAGAAAGCTGAACTGTGTATCCATGCTTCTGTCATTCCTTTCAATTATTGAAATAAAAAACGCATTCATTTTAATCCTCTCAATTCTCCCATTCCCAGTGTTTTTCGTAGTGGCTTTGAAGCCTTTGCTTCAGAGAATGTAGTGTTCATTTTTTCTTTCCTGTATTTCTTTTTCTCAAGTCTAACAGTACTGAAGTTGAGCGTTATACATGGGTGGCTTTTTTTTTCTTCTCTTGTAGCGAGGAATTTGTAGGAAACTTGTTACTCTACAAAGCAAATAGATCTATTACCATACTAAGCAACAAATACCACTGTTACCCTGTACTATTCCTGTTCAATATGACTTTCAAAAAAGACAAGCTGCCTCTGCTCTAACAGACAGTATCAGGAAGGCGTCACTCTGTGGTGATTAACAGGCAGGAAATCTTACTTGAATCCCATGCCCAGCATTTCCTGTGAGACTTCTGAAATATTCATAACAAGATAGCTAAAGTGAGTAACAGTAGCAGAGAAGTTTCTGAGGAGGCTGAAAACATAAAAGCAAGTTTTATTGTAGACCTGGACATTTGCTATTGAATTTTTAGAAGTGTTTTCTGCTGAAGTTGTTCCTGTATTTATATCTGTTCCCTTTTGGGGAGTGTTTTGCAATAAAAATAAGTAGATATGGTAGATACTTTCCAAGTCCAAAATCTTACTAGCATTATCTTCAAATCCATGTTTACCTCATTAGTTTGTTGCTTTTAACTCAAGTCAAATCCACTGGAGCAAGCAAAAATGCAGAAGTAGGACAACAGAATTGGGTATGGAGACAGGCTGCATAAATTTTTATCTCTCACGTTGGAGATGTTAAGTGTTCTAGATCTCTGAGGTGAAATTGGATGTTGGAGGATCCAAACTTAGGCTGGAGGAAAGGGCCTTGTGCAGACACATCATCTGATAGAGGATGAAAGAGTGAAGGATGGAATCCATAGCAGGAGTGGCAGACACTGGGAGGGTTATTGAGTGTCTGGTGATGCAGAATATGTGGGCATTCTGGCCTTATGGTGGGGTTATGTTTTTGAATTTTGTAGTTTCTGTTTGTGGTTTTGTTTTGTTTTGTTTTTTAAAGCAAGGGTTATGTTACTGGGAAGGTGAAATGAAATGCTTATTTGGAACAAGGATGATCAAGTGGCTCTTACAAGTAGATGAAGAAACTCAGAACCATCTGCACAATGTTCTGTGGTATCTCAAACCTGGAGCAGAGGGCTTAAAGCACGTTACAAAAAAGAGATTTACACTACTGATGTTAGTTAGAATTTAGTACAGCTTAGTGCTCATATAACATTTAAATACTCTCAGATGTTCTTCTTCAGGCACTTGAAAACAAGGAAAAGTTACCCAATAAATGAGAGCCTTGCAGAACACTTAAATGCTTCTAATACTGGGAAGATCCAGATTAATTATTTTGGCACAAAATAGATTGCTACAGAGCCAATCAATGCAGAAGACAGTATAGTTACCTACAAGGTATCGTAGTCCTGTAACTTGTATTCAGATACAGGAGCTGAAGATAGGTTTTACTTCACATTGTTGCTCCTGAGAGAAGGTTATTGCTCAGATCTACTGTTTCTTCCTGTGAGGACATTGATCAGGGCCCTTCAAGGGCTTCAGTAAAGCCATGAACAGTTTTCTCCCGAGTGATACATAGAGAGTCCTTTATGAGGACTTTGACAGTTCTAACTAGAGCCCAGCCTCTCCCCATCTGTCTTCCTCATCTTTTTATTGGCCTCCTTCTGTCGATCATTTACTTCTTTCATACCCAGGCATTCTCTCTGGCATCTCTCCTGTCTTACATTTGACTTCACCAGGTCTTTGCCTGCTTCGCTATGGCCTTACCATTTTGTCCTACTCTCTGCTGTTTTCTTCCTTCTCCTTTAAATTTGAATAAATTTTTTTTAAAGCCTGTTAAACACTCATACAGGTAATAATTTATATCCTGTCCTCTCTCTACTAGTTCACTCATTGGCTTGTTCTCTGTTCAGAACACAGTCTCTTGCCTTTTTTTTTTTTTTTGTATTGTTATAATGTATTTCTAAGTCGCTTGTTTCCTCTGTTATATTCTGCTTAAATGTTCCATACTTTACCACGAAAGAAGTGTCAGTTTTAGACTTTTTTTCCAAGTGTGGGGAAAAAATGGTTGTATCAGTCTAGTTTTACAAATAGACTGCAGCTGGACAACCAGGATTGAATGCTCTCATGAAGAGCTGAGAATATCTTTATTTAAAATAAACATACAGATATATGAGTACTCTCCCTTTCCCCGGGAAAATAATAAGTAATTTCACTGATATGAAATGAGGAAACTATCTCAGGCTGAAGTGCAACATAAATTTGAAAACTAAATTTTAGCTGCTGTTTTTGCAGAGCAAGAAGATAAGAAACCTTCCTCCTTTTATATTTTGTTTGAGGGGAACCTCTATATTTTTTTTAAATAGGAGATGTTGTGTGTCTAACTGCCCTTTGCTACGAGAATGTGATAGGTCACACACAAAAACACTCGTGGGATGTAATGTCCATGTTTTACCTTTCCAGTTCCACCATTTTACTGCTTCTGGTAGTGTTGAGAATGAATGGGTGGTAATACTGCTGGCGGACTCTTGTAGTTTTTGTGATCACTCATATGCTGCAGATACAGGAAAACAGGCTTCCAGCATTTTTTTGTTTTCTAACTCCTTTGGAGTCTTACTTCAGATATGTTTGTTGCTTAGTTACTTTGCTTGCAGAGCCTGTTGTGTGTCTCTCCTGAACATGCTCCCTGACAATGAAAATGTAAAGTATGCTACGGGTATGTTCACTTTAAGGTAAAGAAATTTCATACTCTTGGAATAGTTCTGACTTCATCCATGATTAACAACTGTTATGGAAGTGCCGGTATTTGTACAGTATAATTTTATACAGAAAAGATATAATCAGAGGTATTTCATAGAGAAATATATTTAACAGTTACAGGTAGTTATTTCGTTCATTTCTAGAGAAGACATGCTAAGGATATCCAGCATTAATTAAACAAGTTATTTCAGGCTGAAATATTTTTGTTATATTTTCCTCTGAAACTTTATGAAAATATTTCCTTCCCCAGCTTTTCTGGGGAACTCTTGTCCAGTTATGTCCCGGTTATATTGTGTGGAATGACTAAAAGGTCTTGAAATCTCATGTCTGCCTTGTTAATTTCTAGTAACACACAACAGTTTCCTGAAATAAGCTTTACTACAATGAGCTAGAAAATCTTCAGCTAAAATGAACCCTATTTTTCTGCAGGTTTTGTCAATCTCTTGTTCTTTTTGCACTTGCTCTGTAGTAAGAGCTACAGTGTCTGAGATGCTGGAAGGCTTTGTTTTATAGTGAGATTCAGCTTTTACTTGGAAAAAAGGCTAATGTTAAGCAAGCGATGTTCTAAAAACCCAAACACATACTCCATTTTTTTTTTTTTTTTCCTGAAGTACAATTTGTTTTGCATTGTCCAGTGGAGCTATTCACAGTATTTCTTTGGCTCTCTACTTTTTCTGAAAGATTAGTTTGCTCTTTTTTTTTCTCCTTATTTAAAGTAGGTATAATATTTGCACATGAAGAGTTTATTATGTGTTGATTATACTTGATCAGTCCAGTAACTTGCCTACCAGTTGTCAGACTATGAGCTCTGGTAGCTGCACTCATAGACTTTGTGTTCATTTCAGTGACTGCATAGAGGTGGGGCAAAAGTTCCGTGTTTTGCTTCTGGAAGAGAAGGTTGGCAAAGGGAAATCTAAGCATGGCATTAGTTGTGTTACGTTTTAATTTCTTTTATAACAAACACAAGGTTGCAGTTATGTGCTTCAGCTCTGGTTAAAAAGTGTACAGATGTTGACTGTGGATTGTTCAGTGTTACGGAGGACCTAAGATAGTGAGTAGGTAGGAAGATCATTTATTATGAGCAAGTCATTTCTGTGAGCAGTCTCTAGCATGACAGGAGAAAGCTTAATAAGGGGCTGGGGGGGTAGTAACTACCAAGAGTTGCTTTTATCCTTCCTAACATTTCTGTGATTTTTCACTACCTCTTCATTTCCTTATTCCCCCCCATATCATATATAGGAGATAGTGGCTAGGCAAACAATACTGTGGAAAAGCTGTTATGATTAAGGTTTTATTCTTGTTAATTAAGGCTCTTTCATGATAGTGACTTTCAGTTTTTCTTATGTGACTGACAGAGTTTAAAATTGGTTTACTGTTAGCTGTCAACATTCTAAATCAGTTTGTTGTTACAGTATATTATTATATTGCATCTACGTGTTTTGTCAGTCTGGAGTGTTACTTGAAAATTTCCAAAATGCAAGTTACTGAGATGTGTTTGGAGGTGCACTCTATTTTTGAGTATTTTTGCTTGGCAAACTGTGACTGCCAGTTTGAGAACTTAAGCTTTCTGTGCATGTTGTTGGCTGTACAGGGATGTAGATGAGTGCCCTTGACACGTGAAGAGGTTCTTTGCATCTGGTCTCAAGTCTTTATCCCAACGTTTATTTCCACTGTATACAATACAGTTGCACAGAATGAATTAAAAGGCAACTGCCTATCATAGGAGCATAAACAAGCCTTAGGCACAACTACCTCCTCTCAGGAGTCCAGCACAGATGGATGTCAGGTGGACGAAGAGTGGATATGTGCCACAGAAGAAGAGCCATAGACATAGTCATTTTGTAAGCCTCATTAATCCTATTGTGGTACTTACTCAGTAATTACACTACTTCATTGCTATTTTTGTGTTTGTTTCTGTTTATCCAAATAATGGAAATGCACAGGAGTGTGCTTAATGTTGAGTCATTATGTAGTCTGTAGCTATTTGTCATCTACAGAGATTTTGTTCTGTATATTATAGAAGGAAAACATCATCTTGTCTTTGGAAGTCTGACTTCAGGCTTATTTTTCTAACTGTACCATTTGTAGGACCTGCCTACATTATACTGCATTTTTGAAGAGCTTTTAGAACACTGTGGAAATTAGCTTTTCATTTATGTCCTTGTATTAGTGCCTGTATAGTCAAGTATGATTATGTTTGAGGTAGCCAGTAGTGTTGTCTTTACTACTGGGTCTGCTTAATTCCACTCCTGGAACTGGAGAAGTGTGGTAGCAACCTATTACTCAAGGCTGCTTCAAGGATCATTTAGAGCAGAAATATGATGAGCATGAAATAGTCATTCAGTAGTTTTTATACCCACAGTATTTTCACAGAGTACACTGGCAATTTGTAGTTGTGCGGAAATAGGATTTGTGCCCTAGGTAAGAATTTTAAGAGTTTTTCTGGTAGCATAGAACTTTTCTGTTTATTATAATATTATTTCTGAGTTGAATGCAGATGCAAAGGTACTATAAGTTACTAGTCCACCTTTTCAGTGGCAGAAAAGAGTATATGGTTAGAATTGGAAAGCATGTTTGTTGGTTTTGTTTTGATCTGTTTGTTTAATTAAGGGTACCAATCAATATGATGCTCCATAAAAAGTACCTTTCTATGTCTTAAGCCACAGCAGCATATGTACAAATAATGTTTGAGAATAAAATTCAGGCCAGACTGATTCACTTCATGAGCCTCTGAAAGCTAAATCCATGTCTTAAAGCCACTTAGCATAATAAAATAGAAGAATCTTGTGCCATTTTAAGCTCTTAGATGGTAAGCTTTTGGGTTTGGTTTTTGTTTGTTTGTTTTTGTTTTCATGAACTGTGACTTCTATGAAAATTTTTTTTTTCAGAATATTTTTCAGAAACTTTTCTTGTGTATTTTTATATGATTCCTTAGGCCTTGTGCAGTTTTCTGAGGCTGCTTTCATTCAGACTGGTTTAGAAGGGGATTCCTTGAAATCTTTATATCAAGGGGATTCCTTGGAAATCTTATCAAGGGGATTCCTTGGAAATCTTTTACAGTAAAGCTTTAATTACTTTTTCTCATAAACCTAGAACTTAATGGATTTCCTTTAGCTATTTTTTCCTCGGTTTCTTTCTTTCAGTTTCTCTGTCACTTAAAGGATAAATAGTGCCTTGACCTTTGAAAAGATGATAAAGTAAAAATAAAGGATTGAAAATAAAGCCATTCAAAACAGAACAAAAACATACAGGATATTACTAATTCTCTTCCAGTCAGAAATCTGCAAATAAAAAGAAGGGCAAGGAACAGAATGAGATGCGGTGACATTTTTCAAAAATATTTTGTGGATTTTTAAATTTAGATATGCAGTAAAAATTTGGGTGAAAAACTAGCTTCAATACTTACACTTTTTTGAAAAAGCTGGAGATTTTTCAACCACTTGCTGCTCTGTAAGCATCTTCTGAAAACTTCTGCAGCAAAAGTTAAGTGGTTCTTTGATGGTGGTGGAGCTGTTGGTGTTGGACTGAGACATAATAACATGAAGAATGTTTGACTGTTGCATGTATCTACTGTGGAGTATGCAGTATAAAAAGGATTTTTTTAAATAAGGAAAGTTGGAGTTACTTGTCTGATTCAAACTTCTTCATAAGGGAAGAAATTTAATTACATGTATGAGGAAACTGAGGAATGCATGAAGAGAATCATCTTCTCAGAGGCTGCAAAGAAGCCTACACACTGAGGAAAAGTGGGATGTTTCTCTAGGGGAGAGCATAGACTGTGCAAGTGGTTTCTCAGTTATGGTCAGGAATTTTCTAAGGACCCTTCTGTGATTTAGAGGTAGTAGGTCTATTTGTGTAGCCTCCTTAATTTTTAGAAGTGTGTTCTGTTAGAATTTTTGTAAGGATACTATGTGGTGTGTAGTTCATTTACTTCTTGCAACCCAAGTCTTCTCACTCTTAGAGAGGAATCTAAACAACTGATGGCATTTTTCCAAGCTGACTCTTGGCATTTTTGTTTAAATTTTACCTGTGGGTAGCTCTAGTGCCACTGACTAGAAAAATTAATTGTGCAAGCCCATTATCAGACTCATTGTGGAAGGCCTCATTTCACACAGCACGTTCTTCTGCAGGGCATTATTTATAAATAAAGCCATCCTAATCAGAGAGCAGCATGGCAGAACAGACTTTTAGCTCATGTCCTTCTTGTGTGATAAACAGTTCTTGCCTTAGCAGAATACTCATTCACTGCGTTGAAAAATGTTTTAAAGAACTGTTCCTTCCTGTGAAAAAACTCTATAACTTTTCCTCATCTCTATTTCAGAAAAAGAATGGACATTCTTAAAAAAAATAGATTTTTGAGCATCTAATACTAATGATTTTTTGAAGCCATAACTTGGTCACTAGCTAACTCTGCTGTTTCCCAATTCCAGTGTTGTGTGTGTGTTCATATTGGTTTCTGCCTATCTGTCCCTTTCTGGGTGCTCATCATCTTTTGTGGTCTTCCTGTAGAGCTTCCTGTGCACTGGGTCTGATAATACCATGTGAATCAGCAATGTGGGTGGTTTTTTGCCCATATGACAAATTAAAAAAAAAAAGGCAACAGCAGTAGTTTTAATTTTTCTTCATTGAAGTCAGTACTGTTCAGAGAGTTGGTTTCTTAATTCATATTGTGATGCATTTCTGTGATCCAGTAGGTCTTTTTGGATTTACCGTCTACTGACTAGGATGTGCATTAGAATATAACATTTTATGAACACATCTCAAGCAGATGTTATAACCATCTGGGTATATTGAAACAGACACCATCTACAGAAACCTTGCTAACATACAGTGCAATCAAATTCTGGCTGTTCAACATTTTAATGCAAATTTTCATTGTGTCCAGCATTACTGGTCCAAACTACAAAACAAGTAGATTTTACCAAATGACTCCATTTGAGAAAGGAGTGAAAATTAGATTTCTTATATGAAGCTTCCACAATGAGAGGAAATTAAAATATTATGCTTTGGAGGAGGTTTCATAGAAATGTGTGTGAAGGGAGTGATACAGTTTATCTCTATTAAGATGTCTCTATTGAGGTATTATCTCCACACACTCTATTAAGTGTGTTGAGCGTTTACTGCTTGGCTAGATTTCTAGGTTTGACCTCCCACCTCACATGTTTGAAGGCTGAGTTGTCAAGAACCTGCTTTTAAACTACGGGTTAATCCCTGACCATAGCTTTAGTTAGGAGTGCTTCTCTGGTGTTCACATCGTCTCATTAGGCCGTTATTATTTCAGCATGATATAGTTATTTCTCAGTTTTCCTGAATACCTTTTGGGTTGGTTTTTAGTTTGTTTTTTGTTTGTTTGTGGGTTTGGTTTTTTTTTTTTTTTTTGGTTTTTGTTTTTGTGGTTTTTGTTTGTTTGTTGGTTTCTTTTGTTTGTTTGGTTGGCTTTGGTTTTGGTTTTGGTATATAAAATCAGTTGGTTCTCTTTCTTCATATTAAGGTTTGTGTGTCTTTCTTCCCCCCCCCCCCCCCCCCCTTAGATATTTGGATATTCTCCCTATCAGATCTTGTGTAATTGTATTCTGCAGGAGAGTGTAAGAGAAGGATAAAAACCAAGAACTGATCAGGAACTGAGAACTGCTATTTTCATTTTTTATCTGGTTCCCATATTCCTTTTGAACTCCAGACTTTTTGAAATATGGTGAGTTTCTTCGGCGATTCCTAATCTCCAGCAGTATGGATCACAGAATTACTCAGATGGTATCGTTATTTGACACAGCTTCATACAAATGGTTAAGATGGCTGTGGAGTACAGACTTTGTGGTTTGGTTGCATTTTCCAGCACCCACTTTGCAGAGACCGGATTTATACCAGCTGCAGAGTTCCAGTGTGCTTAACTACAGTGCTTGTCAAAGTATTTCCAAGTGGCTGAGGAACTAACAGAAACAATGCCATAATTTTGGGTCTGTAGTTGGTGTCAGTGAAAAAAATACATCACATTCCTTCTAAAAGCTGCTTGTAACTATCTTCCTTATGATGAGCAAAAATGTAATGCATACTTCTACTATGAAGTAGTTTTGTCTTAGAAACTGGAAATCATAGATAGTTAGAAAGACTAAGTAAAAATGTGCTTAACCATAGCCCTACTGCACCTAAAATTCAGGTGTCTGCGTTTGTCTCTGTCTCCTAATTATGCCTCACTGCATCAACAGATGAATGTAGTGAAAGTAACAAGGATGAGTCTTCACTGCTATGATATGTTGTGGATGCCAGCACTGGTAGCAGTTTATATATAAAATCAGTAAATGAGTGTATTTAAGTGAGTGTAAGTATTTTTCTCTGTACTTCTTAGAAACTGTTTTCCTCAGTACAGCCAATTATAGAATAAGGCAGAGGCTTGTACCCTCTAAGTTGCTTCTTCTGTTTTGAGGGAATCTTGCCATTCTGAGCATTAGTCTGTGCTGTCTTTCCTCTTCTTACAGTATCTTGCAATGCAGAGACATGTGCCGTTAGAGACAAATGAGTACATATGAAATGTTAATAACTAGACCTTAAAATGCAGTGCAGTTCTGGAGAAGTTCTCAGAACTGGTGTTGGGAGGCTGTTCAGAGGTAGAGCTTTTCCTCCCTCCTTTCCATCATGAGCCATCCAGTGCCCCAGCCTCTGCCTCATTTGCCCCGCTTGCAGTAGTGGCTTTTGTCATGAGCTGTTCCAGGATGACCCTTGCATCTGATTTACACCACAAAGTCATGACTGAAGAGCAGCAGTAGCATGCCCAGCACATGTCCCTGTGGATCACCATGAGCTATGTGGTCTCTTTGGGCTAGGTTATCTAAACAGGGATCTTGGATAGGACCCCTCAGTATTTACATTAACATTAAAGTTAGTATTTTAGAGACAGAAAACTTCAAGTGAATTAATTTGAGTATGGCAGTCTCTTTTTTGTTGTCTCTTTTTTGTTTTCCTCTTTTTGACAACTGTATGAAAAAAACCTGTTTCCTCCCTTTATAACATATTGTACCGAAGTATTAATCGTACCAGTCCAAAACTTGGATGATTGCAGAAGTGAATACTGGAGTGATGGTTTTGTGGCTCAGTCTTTTCTGCCACTGCACCTGCACAGAGGAACATGCACTCTGCATACACCGGAGCTGGTTCAGATAATTGGCTTCAAGGTTTTTGCGTACTACCCGTGCCCAGCCTCAGGATCTCCAGTGCTTACCTCAAGTCTTGTGTAGTATTCATGTTGTGAGGGTACAGATGTGATTAAACCACCATGGGCTTTGATGAAGTCAGGAAAGCAGAGAAGTATTGGCCAGATCCATTAGCAGATGATGAAAGTTACATCAGCCTAGAGGGCATTCCAGCTAAGCTTCTAGTGGTGCCTGAAGATAAAAACTTCAGCAGTCAGGAAGGTACAAAGGTGATATATATCATTACCTTATGCTTAACTGTTTTCTTTCTTACCTCCCCTCCACTGTCCAGCCACACAGTCTGTCCCGAGCTCTATTAAGTGTGTTGAGTGTGTACTGCTTGGCTAGCTTTCTAGGTTTGACCTCCCACCTCACACACAGCAGTAAAAGATTCTAGAAAATATAAGTCAATACCACACTCTTTTTGAGGTTATTTTTAGTGTACATTATACTGCAGGTAATGAAATATCCTTCCCCTGGTTAAGAAAAGGAACAAACTCTTTCTCCGTGCTTAATCAGAAAGTGGTCTACCTGAGGCTAAAGCAGCTGAAGTTTTGCTACCAGGTCTCATTTCTTTCAGACCTGATTAATTTTCTTTTTAATTTATAGACATTGATATTACTCACTTGTCACCAAAACCAGAATAGAAACATAATTTTTTCTTCCTGATTTTTTCTTCCTAACTGTTGCCTGTCAAGAATTTTTCTCTGTTCACTAGTCTCTTAATGGGAATTTTAGGCACTGTCAGGGATTTCGTTTGCTTGGCCTATGGTGTCAAAGTTAATTCTACAAAATGAAGTTCTGGATCTGACACAGCAGTAAATTAACTACAATTCAACTTTTAAGTGTGATTTTTAAAGAATCTTTTTACAGATTTTTAAAGAATTTAAAGAATTTTTAATAGATTGCTGATTGTACTAAGTTTCTAGAGACAGGGGAAGGCTTTTGATGTCAGTCATTGCCTTCTTAAATCTGGATTCAAGAAGACCAGTAACTGAGCTGGTAATTCTGCTTTCAGTGACTTCTTGATTTTGTTTTTTGCATTGGGAAATCTGTTTTCTGTGAGAAGAGTCCTAATTTTGGAAATTGCAGGATTGTGCATAGTCAATTTATAATAAATACATGCTATTTCTTTCTCTCATCATCCCATTTTTTCCCCTGCATTACCACCTCTTCTCCTCGTTTTAATGCACTTAACTTATTTCATAACCTTTCACTATCACTGTTTCAATTATATGTAAGGATAGGTTTTTGCAACTGAATACAAGTCAAACATAACCATTATGAAGGTGAAGCTTATTTTCCTGTCTTCCAGCTATTCTAATTGAATGCTGCTAAGAGGTGGATTCGTGCCCACAAAATGAATGGTGAAAGTGCAGCGAGACTCCTGAGAATATCCCTCTTTCTAATTGCACCAGCAGCCTCACGCCATAAAGAGTCTGACTCAGCTAACCACTGTTTTCCTCCTCCCTCTCTGTATTTTCAGTGCTGGTACAAGGTGTGTACTGGTAGGGCATGTGACCTCCATACACTCACACAAACATCACCTTTAGTCCACGGGTCAGCCAAGTTAGATGTGCTGAGTAGCATAAGGCAAGCACACTAAGCTGGTTATGGTAGTAAAAAAGTTTGGCTTAAGAAACACCCATTTTTTACATCTTTAATCTGCAGTTACCCCTCATTGTTTATGAGTCTTTTAAACCAGCACTTCACTGCCATTCCAGACCTGTGGTTCATCTGCCATACAATTTGTATTCAATTAACAAGGATAAGTCGTTTACCCCATAGCTCTTGCGCTCCTCGAGTCCCCTTTGCCTCTGACTTTATGTAGATTACTTCCTGTAGGAGTTATTCCTGGCAGCTGAGTGGTATTTAGTCACTCATCCAGGAGCTTGAGTTACCTGCACTTCAGATTAGACAGAGATTGGAAAAGGCTTCCTAGCTCATTTTCATCACCAAAGTAAAGAGGATGAATTAGGTTGTTGAAATTGTAACCAAAAATATATGTGGTCTTTCTGCCTATTCACTGCACAAGCATCTCCTTCTTGACATCAAGCATTCTTCCAAATCTATTGCAAGTTCTCAAGTAAAAACTATGTTTGTTGAAAACTTATATTAAATAAGTATTCAAAGAAAATTTAAAGTGTTGTAGTACAAATTGAACTAGATCTGGCCCCTAATTATTTTTCTAGTTTTTTTTACCCAAGGGCACTTATGATTCAGCATCAATTATGATGAGTCCAGTTGTTGTCTGCTTAATCATGTTGAGCACTTGCTCAGACTAATACTAGATTATTCATATAAGAATTCATGAGCATGAACAAAGGTTCAGCTCAGTAGATGTGAAATGTTTAAAAGGTGAGTCTCTAGCTGATTGTCTTCTTTGCACAGAATATGGGACGCATTAAAGCTGTTGCTGGGGGACTAATATGTCTTTTCAACGCTTGGTGTTAAGGCTGAATCTCAGTCTGGGATATGCAGAGTGCTGTCAGTAACAAAATCCCTGTTCAAGAAAGTTGGTGGATTTGTTTATTTCAGTAGTCTGTGTTTATTATATAGAAGCCAGTTAAAATTGGGCTTCTGACTGTGTTTCAGTAAGTCATTTGGTAAGCTGAATGATCACAGTTGTGTAAGGCAGAGTTTACCATTTTTCTGAAGCTTTTCTCAGTTAAGCCCGTGAGGAACAAGAGCTGTTAATATCCCTGGGCATCTTACCCACTGAAATGAAAAATGAGAGGGAAACAAATACCCAGAGAAAGATTGCCAATGGTTAGTAACTGAAATTCAGTTAGTGTTCTCTTTGACAGTGGAATTTTCTGTGGCTTTTGTTTGACTTAATATATAGTATTATGTATTGTGTAACGATATTAATAACAGCATGCCACATACAACACATTACATACACTATTAAGTAATATTATTCATATATTGATACGTATATCTAATACCATTTATTCTTATTCCTAAAAATCCATGGCATGGTCCTAGCACTTGCACTACATTACTCTCTCATTTCCTTTGTTTCTGCTGCCTGTGAGGGGGAAAATTATAATCTCAAGTAATATTGCCTGAACTGATTCATTTTAGTCCAGTCATGTATCTGCTGAAATATCATTGTCCATTTAATTAACAGCTTAAAACCAGTAAATGTTTACTAACAGTATGGGTTTTTTACTTTTACACTTAAATAGATTGTGATGCTTTATGGGGTGACTTCCCCAGAAACACATCACTGCAGGAACAATACTCATATCTCCCTGGGTTTAGGTTTGGATACTTGATAGCAAGCAAACTAGAAATAATTAATGTTACTTGATGCGTTGTTGTGTTGTTGATGAGTCATTGTCTAGTTATTCTCTCTTTATCTGTTTTATTCATTACTTTTCCATCTCCTAACTGTGAAATGAAAACATTTCATACCTTGATTGAATTAAATCTTGTAATGATGAGTAAATTTTATAATTTCAGTATGTTGATGTTCCTGTTCTTGGTCCTGAGACTGAATTTAAATTGTGAATCTGTGCAGCCCGTAGCTGAGGTGAGAAGTGTTTGTTGGTTACCTGGCAAAGTCATGCACAGTTGGTCAAAAAGTCAGGCAGCTGATGTAACTTCCATGTCACAGTCATTCACCTCCTAGTTTGTTTTGCCTCTCATCTTTGGAGAGTCTTCACAGATATTCCACTTAGCTAATGAGCCAGAATGAAGCAAAGTAATAATTATAGGAGGAAAAAAAAAAAAAACAAACACTAATCTACAGTTGGCAATGCTTTTATTTTTTGAAGCCTAGGCAACACCCATTGCATAGCTGCTGGAGAAGGCAAGGTGGTAATTGTTTGTTATGTTTCTTAAAGTTGGTGCAGTGGACTGGTACTCCCTTTTGCCTTAATCTCAGACTGTGACATGATGGCCTCTTCAGTCGTGCTCAATGTAGGAAGAGAAGATGAAGCCTTTACTTCTGAAAGCCTCTGTGGGTGTTTCTCTGGCTGTCACAGGCTTTGTTTTAGGTTTTCCTCCTCCTGAAGAACTCCAGTCTAGAAGACCAACAGTTCTGCATTATATAACTTCCCTTGAGCCTGAGCAGCAGCATACAATTAGCATAGCATTTTATGTCTTACTACTGCTGAAAAATACAATGGTAAAGCTGATGGTAAACTTGTTCATTTCCTCTGTTGGTATTTGACAAAGCTACCAACAGCAAGCAGCACACAATCAGATCAGCTTTCTGGCCATGAACTGAGGCTGACAGCAGTGGTTTAATATGCGTGTGAGTCATGCTTGTTATCTCTGTAAAGAATACAAAAGGAGGCGGCAAGCAAAAGTATACTACTTCACTTAGAGCTCAAGTTATTCATGAAATGGCCTTGAAAACTGAACCAGAACAAGCAGCTCAAGGGAGTTAAGGAAGTGACGTATCCTTGTTATAAACCAAGCAGCTTTTCACAATAATACATGGGCACTGTTATGTCAACTGCAAGGTAAAGCTGTGAGTTGGTTGGAGGTCCTTTCCATTGTTTAACAAGTCAGTGCAGCTGTCTCTGCCTAGTGTGTTTTGTAGTGTCAATGACTCTGGTTTTCTTGACCACTTTCTACTCACCACAAGTGGAGTAGGCAGAAGATGCTTCCTCGAGAAGGATGCTTCATAATTTACTGTCTTAGTTCACAGTCTGCATCTGCCTTTAGGTAAGCTCTGCTTGCTGTGTGTTCTAGATTCAAATTAGCCTTTAAATTATTTCAGTGAGAGGAAAGGACCCCTATAAAAATAGGGAGCAGGGTGTTCTGAATCTGAGCTCTGGTGTTTATGCTGATCTGAGAGGCAGTAATGTGGATGAGAAGGCAGTGATCTGTGTATTAGGTGTGACACAGCACTGGAGGGATTCAGTGCAGCCATCCGTAGTATTTTACTGCTTAGCTTAACAGCAATGGAGTAGATAATGGCAAACAGGCAGAAGTCAGAAAACTTCATGCAGACGACTAAGCAGTCATTAGAGAATAATAACATGACTGCTTTCATGACTGAGATGGATTATAATGTTCACCTATTAAGGTATAAGGTCTGTCTCAGCAAGTATGGAGGAATATACTGTTCCTTGGTTATCCTGGTTTAGTAACATTCATTAGTAGTGGTTTTGGGAAGTTTGGCAATGTTTGGCTTTATTAGGATAGGCATTGATGTGCATTTTGAAAAAACAGTGTGATACTGCACTGTTTGCAGTTCTTTCCTTAAGTTACAAGCTATTTTGAAAATATGTATCAATGACTGTGTGTTTCAGATAAACGTTTTTGTGGCAATGGTTTGGGTTTTCTCCCCATGCTGCTTTAAATACTTGTGGGCAAAGTAATTTTGTAACAGAATGGTAAAAAAAAAAAAAAAAAAAAAAAAAGCAAAAAAAAATTATTTCTACTAAAATAATTGTTAGCTTGTTTCTGAATGTGTCACTGTTATAATTTTAAAATTTAAAAAAATTTAAAATTAAAAGCATAGAGAAAGCTTTCAGCACTGTATGCTATATGAGAAAGATAATAATGAAAATAAAGTTAGGATAAAATTCCAGTTGATACAAAAAACTGTATGTTGAGCTACAGGGAGAATTACATACTAGAACCTTCATTTTGGAGTATGTGTGGTTTATAGTAGGTCTCAGATAACCCACAATTAGTAACTACTTGAAAGGTTTTTAGTATATCCATAAAACTTCACATTTTCAGTCAGTCTACCTGTGCAGATTCTTACTGATTATATAAACTATCTTAATAAAACTCCTGATAAAAAAAGACATTGTTCCAAGTATGCAGGCTTTTTCTGGATGGGTTAGAATATATGTGAAGATCATATCAACTTTTGTGTGTTTGAAAGACAATTTGGAAGTGTAGGATTTTTTTGTTTGTTAGGTTGTGTTACAGGAGATAGTAATCTCCCAGGGAAGTGCTGGAAGCCCCTAATTTCTAGGGTCCAAAAATATGAAGAGCTGAAAAATATATTACAAACAACAATTTTCAACAAAGACTAGATTAAATTTCTTCTGCTTCCTAATTTTCTCTCTCAAATTTGGTCATTAATAAGTGTGTAAGGTTTTCAATGCTGTGTTGCAGCAGGCTCATCTTGGTTACATAGGCATTTACTGTGCAGATTTCTATTTTTCCTGTTTCTAAGCTGCGCACACCTTTGGAAGCTGGAGTGTTTATAGGTAGCGTGGGGACTAAAACAAACTCATCAGCACCTTGCAAGAACTTGAAAGGCTTCAGGGACAGAGGATGAGAATGCAAGAGGAAATACCTGGTGCAATAAAAATTATGTGAATGAATGGAAAGAAATAACAGTGGGGAGAAAATAGAGGTTGCAGAAATATTGTAATTGTAATATGTGTTCCAGCATTACATGATCCAGTAGCTAATAGTAGTTAGTGGGTTTTTTGTTTTGTTTTGGGTTTTGTTTTTTTATTTTGTTTTTTTGGTTTTTTGTTTTGGTTTTTTTGTTGTTATGGGGTTTTTTATTTTGTTTCCAGTGTCCTTTTGCAAGATGTTTAATGGTCTGCTTTCTACCTCTGGGATGTTGCTTGTTTCTTTTTTGTTGGCATCAGATTTCTACGAGTGTCTTCAGAGATGTTCAGTCAAGAACAGTTAGTCTGTACTTAGTTTAGGAACTAGGACATATATTTCATTTTTCTTATGCTACCTGATATATCCTTTCACAGCAAGGAAGGATTCTGTTTAGAAAATAATTCTGCCTCCAGAATTAGTTGATTCCAAACTGCATTGTCCTAACAGGTTGCTGTGTGTCATTTCATCTGCTGAGTTACCAAAAGTTAATTAGTATTTGAACTCCTAAGTTCTCTGTTCATGGAAGAACACATCCTAGGTATTTCTTCCATTAGATTATTTGCAGATATTGGGAGGAAAAAAACAGTTTTTTAAAAAGCTCTGTGCCTTTGGATTCTGCAAAGACCCTCTTCTTAATTAAGTCTTCTTTAACAACCTTCATTCATCAGGAGATGAAGTCTGTCATCTGCTTATTCTTAGAAAAGCCCCATTTAATCTCCTGCTTAATTCCCAGTCTTTCCCAACCTGATGCATTAAATTTTAATGCCTGAAAGTTCATGGGGAGTGCCTTCCTGCATGGATTGTACTTGCTCTTTCTCAGCAGAAGCAAGAAGGCAACCCATGGGAATCCTAGGAAGTTTTATATATTTCTTTTCCTGTTTTTCACAAAAAGTTTTGGTTTCTGGTTGCATAAGCTGGCTGAGTACATTTTGATGAAAGAGAACAGAAGACCACTCATGAACTCTTTTAAGTTGTATTAACTGTTTAGTGAATGTTGGAAAGAAATATTGATATAATTAGAAAATTTCTTCTGAAACCTTCAGTGTCTCCCAAAGAACCGTCTGTTATATTTCAATTGAAAAAAAACCTTTAAAAACAAGTTTTGTGTAACTTTTCCTGTATTTTGATGAAGGTAGTGGAAATTTTGTTTCTGCTGTAATTATAATGAAATTACTGCCTTTGTCTGGTTCTACATTTAAATTCTCTTTTGCATCTTTCCTGGTCACTTGGTCAGGTTTTGTGGCTTGAGGCTTTTCTGCAACACAGATAATCTAAAAGGGATTCAAATGTAAATGTACCTAATTACATATAATGTTAGCCTGAACCGGCAGCTTTTTATGGCTAAAATTCTCCAGCAGCTCTTTTCAAACCATCTCATTTCTGCCTTGCCCCTGACCCTCCACTCCCCCTTTCTTGTTTTCTCTTTCCTTAAAACATAATCCTTCTGTCAAACTTTTGTCCTCACTTTAAAGTGCTATTATTTTAAAATCCAGGTGTGACAACTATGCAAGAACACCCAGACTCAGAAGATGAAATACAGCTCTTCTGGTAATCGTGCTGATTACCACATAGTTCATTCGGAGCACTTATTTAACTGAGCTGCAAAGAAGTGGGCAAGAGTTTAGCTCTTTGAATTAGACTTTTTAATGGAGCTTGTCCATAATGTTTTGTATAGACTAGGACAGCCAAACTGCTTTGCTTTGTTTGCACTTCTCATTTTAGTTGTATCTCCTATGCAAGAGTTCTTCAAAGTGAACAGATTAGTTACTCAGGATCAAAAATTAAAGGTAGAATAAACTGAGAAGTAGGCAAGGAGTTAAGCATGGAAGTTCAGTTGATGTTATTTCCTTTAGCTTCCCTCTGAGAATGTGTCCTTCCTTATGATGTATGAAGAAGTTGTGGCTGTTTTAAAACTTGGTTCTGTAAATTTTTCAGTATTCACTTGCAGTATTGTATTCTGAAATGGTGGAGTGCCTTCCCGTTTCTTTCTGCCTATATTTAATATTTCTCCAAATGCTCTGGATAGACACTGTAGTATGTAATGTATATAGTCACTATATTAGTGATTGTACAATAATTCCAAGTTATTTAACTAAAGCAGAAAATTATGTGTATCTCTGCAAGTTGTTAAACTTTGGACATCTATCTTTTTTTGGGGGGAAAAAAATTTAAATGAAGCATACCAGGATGAAAGTCTGTATGCATACAGGTTCTTATTGTTCCCTTAATGAAGTGATTTAACATATGGAAAAAAAGGAATAGATCACTTCATTATTTTAATTTAAAAGTCAACTGCTAATGATACTGAAAACTGAAATTTAGTTATAATTATCTTAGAGGGCTCTAAATTATTTAAAACTGCTCTGCAAATTATTTTAAACTGTGTGTGAAAAGATGGGAGACTGTAGAAAGTAATGTTATACACAAACTTGCAGACAAATAATGTTGAAAAAATTAGGTATGGGAGACCTTGAAATATGTGAAAAACTTGGAGTTTGGTGTTCTCTTGAGATGATGCCACTCAAGAAGCCATATTTTTTTTCATTGGTTTTAAATTCTCACTACCATATTGCAGCCCTGCAAAATATAACTGATGTGTAATTTGAATGAATTTAATTTTTTTTATTAAATTGTATGCAGCATTTATGGTGCAGATAAGCTGGAGGCTAAATTTATATCTGGTACTCATAGTTGTACTAAGTGCATTACAGTCAACATATAGGGACAAAGGATGTTAATTTCTCAGATGTTTTTCCTAACAGTATGATTGACTCCTTATTTGATCTCTGATGATTTGCTGTTTCTGAGCCCAGTGGCAGTTTTCCTTTTAATTTATGGATCCAACAGTAGTGATGATTTCTGTTGTCAACATTTTTTACTTTCTCCTGCTTTAGATCCATGCTGAGAAGCAAAACCACTCTATGCTATGCTTATTCTATTCTAGCTATGAAAATGAATATAGTCTTTCATAACAAAGCTTGTACATTTTTGTTTGCTTACTATTTACATTTAACACTTGTTTAACCCTTTGGGAGGTTAATATAACTATTCTTAACAAGGAATTAGTTTTCTATATTTTTCTTTTTTTCTAAAAGTACCACATTTTCCCTAGGAAAAGAAACCTTTTAACATTTAAAAAAAGTTTTGTTTATTATGCAATATTCTGCTGAAGTCATGTTGAAAGAATACACGCTTTCCGTATTTTCTTGGTGTTTGTTTTCCTTAGTATTCTGTGCAAGATGGGGCTAAAAAGTTGTTTTCCACTATAACTTTACATCTCATCCAGATTTAGTTATTTTATAAGTTAGCCAGAATCCAGTTTTGTGAATTACAATATATATACCTTTTGATTACCTAATGTACAATCCAACATAAATATTAACTGTGTTGAGGATCAAACTCCTAATTGGCATGTATTTCATATACGGTGGGGTTTTGATTGACAGCAGAGTAGATCTCCTTTAATGGAAAGTTCTACAATGTACATCATGACCTCTCTGTACCTCTTAGCTTCAGATGTCTGGCAGGTACTTTGTATCTTCAGAAATGCAGTCAAGATTTAAAATCCATTTGACAGAAGAGATTCTAAATTCACACCATTCATATGCATGTCATTTACTAGCCTGGAGTAATATTCATGGAAAGGCAGTGGTTATTTGGCAACATAAAGCAAGTTGTTGAGTAAGAAGCTGGTGAAGGTTGGAAAATGATGAGAAATCTGCAGTGATGTCAGTGAATCGACACTGATTCACATTAGTTGGACTCTGCTTTCAGCAATCACAGGTTACTATTCATAACTTAGAACTTTAGCAAGTTTTGGAAACAATGTATTTTATTTTCTAAAATAATGCACATATGCATAAGTGTATTTAATTGCCCAAGGAAAATTAAATACGTATTTTTCTACTTAGCATTTTGTTTTCATTGTTTGAGTACATGTTGCACTAATGATAACAGATGTCGTGGTGCATATAAACATTATAGCACTGTTCCTTCCAGCCAAACAAAGTAACAGTGACGCTGGTGTCTTGTGATGAAAGAAATCAGTCTTGCCACCAAAGGCTTGCTTTCTGTGAAGGTAGTTCCAGGTTTAATTTTACTTATATTTTGCAGTTTTATTGTGGGGCTAGTATGCCCTTTCTTGAAAATATTTTATAGCATGTTCAGAACTCACAAAATAGGACTGTGTGGTGAAGAGAGTTTTGAAAAGATCAAACTAGGGTGGAGAGGATCATAAACTCATCCAACAGGGTCTAAATTTTGGAGATGATTTTAAACTGTATTTTTTAAGATACACATATGTGGTCAAATATAAATGCTGCTGAATGGTTACAGAAAGCCACAAATCACATAATCTTCATGTATTGTAAAATAAATACTCTATTATAAAATGTACCATGAAAGATGTTTATGGCATATGCAGGGGCAGGATCTGTTTCAGGTGCAGAATTTTTAAAGAGATCCCAGTAATTACTATGAACACCTCCACTTCATTTCCTTCAGTAAATAATATCAGCAAGACAGATTTAGAATTCTTAAGACTCATACTGATTAAACACAAAACGAAAAAAATTTTCTTAAATAACCAAAACCATTCTATTGAACTATAAACTTATGGTGTAATCTTCTAATACATCAAATGAAATATATCTCCATTTAAAGATTTCAGGTTTTCAAAAATACATGTTCAGATTTTAGAAGCAAAATAAATATGTAACTTCTTTGTTTCATGATGTAGGAGATATATTGGCATAACAGCTGATATCACTTAAAAATTGGAAGCCCAGTAGCTGAGACTGATTTAACTGCAGCTCTTTAGCCTTGCTAAGATTTAGAAATGCAGTTGATTTTATGCTTAAAAAGAAAAAAAAGGTAACTCTTCAGATATTGTTACAATTTAGCTGCTGGAAATCAGAACACCTGTGGAATTCAACTAAGGATTCTGCGTTTCTAATACTTCTTAGTCTGGACTAAAATAGTGTAAAATATGTTATAACATAAGCAGCCCAATTACAGGCCTAGAAGAAATCTGATTTTTTTCTATTGCCTTTTGAAGGCAGCATTTCTAAGCAAAATCAAATGTAGGCTATGGACACCACAGAAGTTTCTTAGTGCTAGGTTTATTGATGTTCCATACAGTCATTTTTGCATCTTTCTTTTTCCACTGTCATAGGGTGGGCAAGTATTGCTGCAGCAGAGATGGCTACAGGGGCTCACAGTACATCAAATATTCCTGTTTACCTGCTCCTCCCATAACTTTCCATAGCAAAACAGAGTTTGGGGTACTTTGTGATGTTGGCTGCCTCTGCTTGCAAACCACCTGTCTGTGGCCTGCTGTCAGGTCTGTTGTCCTCATGCAGAAGTACATGCAGTTCCATAAGTGATAAGTCTAAATAACACCATTTAGCTACAAACTGATGAATGATTTATTGTAATGTGCTTCTCTAGAAATATGAATCTGGTGTGGTGAAAATTACAGTAATCCACCTCATTCTTAAGGGGCCAAGAATCATGTGGAAGACTTTTTGAATCTCTCATTCCTGGGCTAAATAATCATATAATTGAGAGAATTACAGCTGTCTCCATTAACACATGTCCACAGTATGCATCTCAAATGCCCCACAGTCAGGGTTCAAACTAGGGCAGAGCTTACAGCTGAGCTTGAGGGTGGGAGGTCCAAATACAAGTTGACTCCATTCTAATACAGCCTTTTTTTTCCTCTCCCCCTGTTTTTTTGATTTTGAAGAGAGATGTAGGTTCTAAAGTGAATTAGGCTAATCTGAATGAAGGACTGTTTACCAAATGAGTATGTCTACACTTCAATTAATTTTCCAATGGTTTTGGTGGTTTTGGTGGTGGGTAGTACTTAAAACAGGCTGTAATACAAAAAGAAATTTTTTTAAGTGGAAGAAAAATACAGGAACCACTTAGTTTATTCTTAAAATATATTTATTAAAAATTGTTGTCCAGTACTCTTCACAAAAGCACAGAAAAAAATGGAAATTCGTATAAAAATTAGTGAGTATAATTGCCTTTAAGTGTCACACTTAAGTTGAGCTAGAGATGTGATAGGAAGCATCCTGTCAGATATATCAGATTAAAACTCAAAGTAATTGTTTCAAACCTGGTTCCTCAAGAACTGCATGATAAATGTACCTTTTGAATCCAGCAAAGCTTGTGCATCAGTAAGAGCTCTCATACTGCCAGAGGCTGAGCTCAATTTAAATGTCCTTTTCATATGCCCAGAAAAGAAAGTGGCTGTCCCTGTATGTTTCTTTTTTTGCCCCCTTTTTACTTTGTAATATGATAAACCTGTGTTCTTGACCATGAAAACTAGCTGCCTTCCAGGCTTGGTGGAAGAATCCAGAACAGTTTAACATCTTGAAATAAACAAAGGCTTAAATATCCTGGTCTGCAACCTGTATACCAATAGAAAGTAACAGTCTTAATTTTGTGGTGCAGTAACAGGTGAATTTTTTTTTCCTGAAAGGGAGTGAAATTATCAACCTGCAGCAAGCAAACCAGTTAAAATTAATCAGAGCTATATGTATACAATTGTTTGCATATATCTGGATAAGTTTTAAGTGCTTATTGCAGGATAAAAACAAAGATGTAATGGCTAGCAGAAGGTTGTCTGGAGGAAAACAGTAACAAGAGCCTGATGTAGGTGAACAATGTGAACAATACTGATAAGAATTCTGCGATGAAAAGTGCATAAGTGATGAGTTACTGGGTTTTCTTCTCTACAGCTTTAATTTTGGTTGTTTGTCTGTTTAATAGTTCTGATTTCAGAAGATTTTTGTCTGGCTCGAAAGTAACCAGAATGCTGTCTTCCTCCAGCAGGCTACCATTGCATTAATGCAATTAAGTATATTTCCCTGGTAATCTTTCATGGCTGAGCCTTCTTTCTGCCAGCTGACTTTAGTGTTAATGATAGCTTAAGACACTAATCTCTAGGGTAACTGATCCAGGCAAGGTGATCTGTCCTGAATGCATGATCACTAATTTCAGATTTTAATTAACGACATAATTTTTTTTTTCTGTATAGAACAGAATAGAGAATTCATAGTTAAAAGATTGAGAATGCCCTGTCACCCATATTATTGATAGTAAGAAGAGCACTTTTTATCTCAAGGGTTTTTGCTTGGCTCTTTTTTTTGCTTTTTTTTTTTTTGCTTTTTTTTTCTGATCATCCTCTTTTGAATAGAAATGTGCATATTTCTGATAAATCAATAAATACTTACACTTCAGTGTCCTGCTTCAAGTCTCTGGAGCTGCTGTCTCTCTTGCTTTTGACCTTCTGCAGGTAGTCCAGCACACGTATTAAGACATGATGTACTTTGTGGCTCCTCTTCCACACCATTCCCTCTATATGCTGTTTTTGATTGTAGCTCCATGTTCTCATTTGCACTGAGTTTTGAAGTACTTCCAGCTACACCATTTCAAAGTACAGATACGCTATGTCTGTCAATATATTCTCAGTGTTAGTTCTTGCTCTTCTGCTTTTCCTTATGTCCATCATTTTCCTCTGTGTTCAGCACTTCCTGAAGCCTTGTTTTCTCTTCCAGAGACACCAGTGCAGTACTGGCTTTGTTGATGATAACATTGTATCAAAAAGCCTCGCAGCTATTGCTGAGATTAAAGGTATCCAGAGCAAGTGATTTCTTTGATTTTTGACTTCCGAAAATGAAAAATTAGGGTGTATACAAAAGCCGAAAGATCAGTCTGTTTTAAATTTGGAGAAGTCCACAGTATTCTAGCTTGAGCAGAGGGTGAAAACTGCTTTGTTCCTTGTAGTTTACCTAACACAATGACTTGTTAGAACTAGAGTAGATCTGAATTACCTTTTAGCAAAGTAAATTCCTATAGTGATTTTATTTTAAATGTTTCTGAAATTACTTTTAAGTTATACTGATTTACTTGTTTCTCACTTCCATTTATTTCTCTTTGTGACATTAGCATGTGACTGTGTAACCATATTGGTGGTGCTGTCTTGAGGATCAGCTGAATGGAATATTTATCATCTCTTTGTCAAGCAGATATGTGGAGTGTTTTAGAACTAAGTAAACCTGTTTGTTTAGTATATAAAGTGAAGATCTAACGTGTGCAGTACCATTATGAAAGTTTTAAGTGCTAAGATGGGGACTGTAATGGTGATGTTGCTTGTTCAGGGTTTCAGGAATGCAATCTAATGCAAATGAAAACAGGAATGGGAAATGGGAGATTTTTGTCTCATTCATAAATTATCTTTTTATCTATCAGCCTGCTTCCTTGCTTCTCTTTTTACGGTTATTAACCTCACCAGGTTCTTCAGTTTCATGTTTTTCCTCCAGTCTGACTCATACAACATACTTCAGGGATTGCCAAGTATAGTCCACAGTCAAATCAATCCCCAGTATTCTGCAAAAGCAAGTCACAACTTAATTATGAAAATGCAGAATGCGTGGGCATGCCCAACTCCCTCTCCTGTCCAGAAGACATTAAGCATCTTCTCCATCAATATGCAGGTTATGAGGGGCAGATGTCTTCGGCTCTGTTTGGTGCCATTGGTGTTTGGCTTAGAAATGCCTGGCAAGTTGCCACTATGACTCTTGTATGAGTAATTTGGTTTCTAAAAGAGTACTTGTTCTCCTTGTTGCTTGTTCCGACATATGTGTTTACTCATGTTGGAAGGAAAGAGTAGCATTAATCTGGGCAAGGTCTCTTGATGAAGAAAAGGGGCTACTTACGCCTGTGTCTTTGAGGTTTTTTTAGGGGTGTGAACCCCTAGGAGTCTTTAAGGTTCATCAGTTGAATTTCCATGTTAGTGTGATTGCTGTTGGTACATCACTTGGATATTTAATACTGAAGCTAGACTTCTCTGTAATGTGGTGCTGAGAGGGTTGTACATGGAAGCAATCAAGATGGTTGTGCCTTTGTCGTGAAGAACAACAATAAAATATCTATAGCCATATGGTTATAGCTGTGTTTCTCAGTTATTTTTATTAAATAATAAATTCTTTACGTCACCTAGTGAATCTCTGGTTAAAAGAGGGGAGAGTGCTGCAGGTATAGAAGCATCAGCGTAAATACGCTTTTCAAATGCTATTCTAGGCATGTTTTTAATACTTCCCATCAGGGCATACATCCTTCCTTTTATAATGGTAATCCTAGGAGAGCAGGAGATGGCACTGCCCACAGGATACAATCTTTAAAGATGTTATTTCATTTTCCATCTTTTCCTTCTGGTTACCAAAAGTAGATCTGTTGTAAATTAAGGCTTCTGAATTCATACTAATCCTCACAGAAAGATTGCAGGGCTTTTTAACATACAAAACTTGTAATAAAGCAACACAGCCTTTTGAACCACTTATCATTCATAATGTATAGTGATAAGATTTCCTGTATGGTCTAATGCCAGGACAAGGGAAGGAGAGTGCAATTTCCAGATCTTTGTAAGACCCTGGTGGAGTTTATCTAATTATCCAATTTATCTGGTTCATGCAGGGATAGTGATTTCTGCAGTGCTTATTCAGTACAGACTACAGGAGCTATTTTCCTTTGGAATTCAGTAGAGAGAAAATGAGACTGCTAAGCAGCCTGTAAAATTTAAAGAGTTCTTTTCTGTTGTTCATCCCCTCTTGGTTTTTTTTTTTTTTCTCTCTTGTTCTCAATTCTTTTTTGACAGGGAAATATCGGTGCCAGACTGAAGACATTGCCATTGATCCTGTCCGTCATAGAGGTGAAGAGGGCTAGGTACATTTTGAGGTTCAAAGCAATCAGTAACTTTTTTTCCTTGATTAAGAGCTTTGTTTACATTAACAGCAGTGGAGTTACAGGGAGTTACATATGTATGGATGTATCAGGACAAAATTTCTGAATTTCCATTAGAGTGATATGTGGGGGAAGAACAGGAACATCTCTGAAATCACTGGGACATCAGCCACAAGTGTGCTCTTGCCTTAGTTTGTTGACACTGCTTGTCAAACCTTTGGTTTTTATGAGAGCAGAATATGATTTCTAATTAATCTTCCGTTTCCTTCTCAAGACCCTGCCTTTTAACAAACTTAGTTAACTTTATTCCTTCGAAACATGTTTTCCAAATGGTGTGCACGTAGTCTGGTTTTCAGAGCTGAAGCAGTATTTGGGATCCTCGTACCAATGATACTGTTTTGAGAGGCTGAGATGGATTCAGCCCCACAGGCAAAGACTCCTGTTCTTATCCAAACTGTTCTTTATGTG
This sequence comes from Heliangelus exortis, assembly GCF_036169615.1. Taxonomy (NCBI): domain Eukaryota; kingdom Metazoa; phylum Chordata; class Aves; order Apodiformes; family Trochilidae; genus Heliangelus; species Heliangelus exortis. The sequence continues at coordinate 36,488,460 of NC_092454.1, forward strand.
GTTTTTTTCCCTCCATTTACTGTCTTGTGCTGTCTCTCAGGAGGAAACACTGCAAACATTTCTGGCTTTTTGCAGCTTAAATTGAAAAGAGGGTGACCTACAAATAGCAAAAGACTTGCTGACCTCAAACTGGTGTCTTACTTTTTTCTTACAGAAAAGAGTGTTTTTACTGCTCTGTGATTAGCAGTTTGTGAAAGGTAAATGCGATTCCAGATCTAAATTTGCCTTCAGATAAATACTTCTCCTGGTAGTGAATTACTGGGGCCCCTGGAGGTATTGGTACCATTCTCCATCATAGAGCCCCTAACTCAGGAATATTGGTCTGTATTGTGAAGATTGTTAAATTGTTTTGGTTTTTTTTTCAGTTAAAGCCCTGTTGTAATTTTTAAACAGTTGAATATGCAGTGGTTTTAACAGTTACAGCAACTGGTGGGCTATGAAAGGAAATTACTGAAATGAAGAAGATGCAGAGGAAACAACACTGAAATCTAGTGCAAATCATGGATTCCAGGGTTCCTTTGTCCTGTGCCACAAATAAGAGAAATGTTAGTATTTTTTTGTACTGTACTGTTAGTTTCCTAGGTTTATGTTAAGTGATTTTTATTCAGGCATTATGCTGTTATAAGTACAGTGAATAACTCAGCTACTGTAAATCTGCTGTAATCCACAGCCATAGGATTTTGCTTAAAAACAGTTTTAACAGCATGACAGAGATTCCAACTGGTAGTACTTATGTAGAATAAAACATGCTCAAACATCATTATGTTGATGTGTTAACCAATATAAAATTGTATTTTGATAATAAAATCAGACTATTGTAAAAGACATTCCATGTTGCATCCCATAATGACAGAGTTAGCAGGCATGGTTATCCTGAGCACTGTCTGCTCAGTGTTGACCTTTTAAACTATATCTGTTATTTAAATCAGTCATTGAAAATATATGGTTTTTATAGTTTAAAAATAATAGTGTGAAAGAAAGTGCACCAACATAAAAAGGAGGTGGCAGAGTCATGTCCTTACCACATTGTCTTCAACAGCCTGTCTTTTCTACACCAACAGCTTCCCTGACTTACCTTCGTAAAGTTGTTTTCAAGACTTTCTAGGAAACTGACTTGGGTATTTCTGAAAAAAAAAAAAATATACTAAGGGAGCAGATTTGGAAATTGGTGGCTAAGTAAAACCTGTTGACCCCAGTAGACTTGATGTGATAGGTCAGTATGCAGCTCTTGACTTTTGTCTCCAGACCTTCATTTCTTTGTTGTGTCCTGGAGAATCTCCAGAGTATGTGAAACAGCAGGGTTAAGTGACCAGCTGTGGAAAGCTTGCTCTGCCAATACTGAGGATACAGTTTTTCAGACTGTGTTGTCACTTTTCTACCCATCTTACTCAACTCCCAGGGCTTCTTCCAAATACAATTTAATAGAAAGCCCTGTTTTGCTTTCCTTCACATACATTTAACTCTTCTTGAAAACATGGGCTTTAAAAGCAATTTAGATTAGTAAAAAAAAAAAAATACTACAAGCAAGTAGACAACAAAACCCTTCAAAAACCTATTTCCTCTTATTTGATGACTAATGGTACATTTATAAGGACTGTTTTTTATGTTGGCTGATGTCTTGTGAGGATAATCCATTTGTTTTGCTTCAGCAGATACATAAGCTTTCCCGAATGGTTGCTAAAAAGCCTACTGTGACTTTTCCCCTGTAAATACTGAATAGCTAGTAAGCAAAATTAATAATTTATAAATACATATTAATTAGATTTTCAGGCTGCGAAACAATATTACACTCACCAGGCAGTACAGAAAGAAGATTTTCAAGTTCTTATTTGTATAAAACTTGATTCTGTGATTTCTGTTTGACAAAGATGATGTGTCTTACTGTTTTTTTCTTCTTCTTTCCTAATGGTAGAAACAGCCATTTTGTACAGGAGACTGGTATATTGTGTGAACCCTGGAAAGAGGAGTCAACAGTGCTTTACCGTGCTTCTTTAAATAAGTTTAAAACTTATTTGAAATATGGCATATTTCTAGGAATGAAAAGATTGTACCTAATCTATAAAGAAGCAATCATTTTTTTTAGGTCACACATGCGATAAAATTCTTTTTAAATTCTCCCTCAAGGCATATTTCAAATAGTTGCTCATCACCATGGTGTAATATGTCTGTGGTTTCTCTAGAGAAAATAATGTTGGGTTGCTATCTTTAACATCTTGGGACTAAATTCATTCTTTTGTGACCCTGTTCTAAACAACATTTCATTTGAGATTTCACTTTCCCCCCCTCATTTGAGTCCTGCCAGTTCATTACTCTAGGCATAACAGGCTTAGGGGAGCACTGAAAGAAGTAGCTGATAGTTAGGGTATTATGTAGTTTTGCATGCATAGGGTGAGTCCGAAGCTCGTTTTCAGAGTTTACTTCTGAGAAATTAGGTGATTGTTTAGAAATAGTCTTCCTGGTTGGACAATACACAAATGCAATCATTCAAGTTAGTTGAAATTTTTTTTCAGAGGAAAATTTCAGCTGGCATCATTGATTATTTTGAAGGGGAATCTCCTAGTCCTTTGAAGTTGCTAGAAATATCAGTTTGAAATGAAACTCTTTCCTGTTATGTGATAGTCAGCAGAGGGCACTCTACTCCTTCAAAACTGTGGCTAACACATACAGAGTTGAACTGCTTTTCTTTGCAGTGCTACTTTTTCTAATGTATGAATTGTACTTGTGAAATTTTACATGATAGAATTCTGTACAGGGTTATTTTTCATTTAATTCGTGAATAATTTTTCATTATTTTGCATAATTCCCTTAAAAGGAACCTGCTGTTTTGTTTCCCTGTGACTGTCCTATGTTCATCAAAGGTGGTTCTTTAGTAAATGCAGTGAAGCTTCTGCAGTTCCCTTATGTTGGCAAGTGGATGCGGTAGCTGCATTTTTGAACTGCCTGAATCTGCTGGCTGTAGCCTCTACTTAGTGAAGAGGATAGTCCTTTCAGTCCTGTTTGAATCCATTCAGTCAAGCAAACCTGTTACTTTCCTGATCTCTAAAAAAATCTCGAGTGCAAGACTCATCCGGGCTTCGTAAGTGAGAATTCACTTACTGAAACATTGTCCTTTATGTATTCTTTTTAAATGCACTTAATGTTGTATTGCAGTATTGACAGGGGTAATGGATGCTTGCAGGATTATGAAATCCTGCCAGTTATTTGGCTTGAAAATTGAATGAAAATTTCAACATGTCCATGTTTGTATAACATTCTCTTCCATAAATTCACCTTTCCTTTTTCCCCTTTTTTCCCCTTTTTTTTCCTTTAACCTTCCTCTTTCCCTTTCCTTTCCCTTTCCTGTCTGTTTTTCTGTCCATCTGCTTTCCTCTCTTTCTTAACCTCTTCTGGTTTCTATATCTTTTTTTTTTAAAAAAAATAATCTTTTCTGTGGGCAAAGCAGCTGGAAAAGCTCTCCTTTTCAGGAAAGACTGTAAGCTGGCACTTTGGTTTGCTACTGTGTTACCTTCCAATGCTTTGAAGGCTGTTTCCTGATGGCAAGTTTGCCAGGTGCATGAGGAACCCGGTGACATGAAAAATGTTCCCCTGACATAGCTGTCTTCCAGTACCTGAAGGGAACCTGCAGGAATGCTGGAGAGGGACTTTTCATAATAGTGTCCAGAAATGGGGAATGGTTTAATCTAAAGGAAATAGGTTCAGATCGGATCTTAGGAAGAAGTTCTTCAGTATGAGGATGGTGAGACTCTGGAACAGATTGCTTAGAGAAGTTGTGGATGCTCCCTCCCTGCAGGTGTTTGAGGCCAGGTTCTATGAGGCTTTCAGAAACCTTGTCTAGATGAGAAGTGTCCCTGCTCACGTCAGGGAGGTTGGAATAGATAATCTCGAAGGGCCCTTTCAACCTAAACCATTCTGTGACTCTTGAGTTGGCATTGTTCTATCTGCTGTTGAAAACATCTCTTACGTCTGTCCGAGTTCATATCTGCTGAATGTAGAGAATTCTTTGAGTTTCCTGCCTCTGTTTATTGTGTGTGACCTCAGTGTGATAGTTTTAGTAGCACTTACCTGGAGTTTCAACTGAACTAACACTTAAGAAGCACTCTAGTGGAATACATATTTGCTGTTTGTGTATTAACTGGTTTAGCTAGCTCAAGAAGCAATAATGTATGTTCTTATTCATTTGTACAATAATTATTTGCTTTAAGAATCTGATACAATAGATGAACATCTGCAATCATAGACTAAATTACTTAGTGGATTTTAGTATAGAGAGATAGTAATGACTGGAGCATGATGCAATTGGTATGGAATAAGGGATGGAATGTCCCGGTTTGGGCCAGGATAAAGGTAATTGTCTGTCTTGTACTTTTGCTTTCAGCTAAGTCTCCTGTAAATAGCTGCACTTGCTGAAATTAACAGCAAGTTTCTCAGACAGTATCTGATTCTGGGACTGCTAACTCTCGATGTTTATAGGTACAGCCAGAGACTGGTGTGCAGAACCAAGGCCACTGCTCAGTTTTAGGGAACATTTTACCCTCTGGAAGGAGAAAAGGAGTAAAGAGGTTACACCTGCAGCCCTCCTTTGGGGAGGAACGGACAAGACAGATGTCCAAAATTGACCAAACAGAATATTCCATCCCATACACATCATACTCAGTATAAATTTGAGGGATCATGAGGGTCAGACTCCTTCCTGCTTCCCCTTCTTCACCTGTCCCTATTTGTTTCGGTATCCTGGGAGGATTCCATTCATTTGTCTGCCTGTGGTCCTGATCCATGCCAGCCTGAATCTGTGTGTTCCTGCCTCCAGCTCCCAACTGCTGCTGACTCCAGGAGTCCAGCCTGGACTTTCCCAGGGCTGCCCTGCAGCCTCGGTGGTGATGTGAGAGTTATTAGGGGAAGGGGGGCAGGAACATGATATCAATTTTCCTGTATATTTGTATATATTTAGTAATTTTTCCTTTTTATCATTACTGTTTCATTAAAGCTGTGTAGTTTAGTTTCCAACCCATATGTCTCTCTCCCTTATTCCCTCTCCTCCCTTTATCTGGGAGGGGAATTAATAGAGAACATCTATCAATCGGTGGTGTAGCCAGAGCCCCTGCCAGTGAAGACTGTGGTAAAAAGTCATTGAGTCCCTTTGCCTTCTCCAGGTGACCAGGCCTGTCCTTTCCTTCTGGAGGGGGTCTACATTTTCCCTTATCTGCCTTTTACCACCAATATACCTGTGGAAGTTTTTCTCCTTACCTTTGGTGTCCCAGTTCAGATTTAATTTTATCAGGGCTTTAGCTTCTCTTAACCTGATCCCTGGCTGCTCAGCCAACATCTTTGTTCTCCTCCCAGGCTACCTGTCCTTTCTTCCACCCTCTGTAGACTTTCTTTTTACATCTATATGTGTCCAGAAGCTGCATCTTCAATCCATGCAGGCCACTTGATATTTTTGTCTGCCTTCTTCATTGGGGCACATTGCTCCTGTGCTTGAAGGAGGTGATCCTTGAATATTAATTAGCTTTCCTGGGTTTCTCTGCCATCCGGGGCTTTATCTCATGGTACAGATCCCTGAAGAAGTCAAAGACTGCTCTCATGAAGCCCAAGGTAATGAGCTTGCTTCACACCTTCCTTGTTGCCCTAAGGATCCTCAATTCCACCATTTTGTGATCACTGCAGCCGAAGTTGTCCTTAAGCTTCACATCATCCACCAGGCTATCCATGTTGGAGACAAGAAGGTCCAGCACAGCATCTTTTCTCATTGGTTCCTCTACCACTTGGAGAAGGAAATTATGGTCAATGCATTCCAGGAACCTCCTGAATTGCATGTGCCTTGCTGTGTTGTCCCCCCTACAGATGTTGGGGTAGTTGAAATCCTCCACGAGGACTGGGGGCTTGTTAATGCAAAGCTGCTCCAGTCTGTAAAAAGGGGGCCTCATCCACTTAGTCTTCTGGGTCAGGTGGCCTGTAGCAAACCCTCACTATAATGTTCCCTGTTCCTGCCTTTGCTTTAATCCTGACCCAGAAGCTCTTGGTCAGCTCATCTTCTGTCCCCAGGCAGAGTGCTGTGGATTCCAGCTAGTCACTGGTGGCAGGGGGTGACACCTCCTCCTCTTCTCCCCTTCTTGTTCTTCCTAAAGAGGTCATACCCATCTGTTCCTACAGTTTAGTCATAGGAGCCATCCCATCATCTCAGTGATACAGGTGACATCATAGCTGTGCAGGTGTGTCGTTGCATTTACCCTTGTTTCAGTAATTCAGAGCACACTTTATCAATTTAAATGCAGTTCTTTGGTCTACCTTACAGTGAAACTTCCTGCCCATTCTGTACTCTAAAGTTGCTCAAGGGAAGTAGCATCCTCTTCACAGTCCTTGTACAAACCATTTTTTGTGGGCTGCTATGTATAAACAGTTTCCCATCATGACATGATTTGTTTTTCAGAAGTTGCTGCTTTCTGACATGTTAAGGAACACATCCTGGGCTGTCTAGATTTCAAGATAGTAAAATACACTGCTGTTACTGTCCTTGAATGATTTATCTGCTTCAAGTAATGGCAGGCTTACAGGAGTCTCCAAAGAAGCATGTCTTGCTCTACATAGGCAAGGGGTATATATACACTGCACTTGAAGATTACAAGCCAACAGAGTCTGACTCGTGCTGTTCAGCTGGCTTAGATAACAAATTCTGGTTTTATGGTGCAATAACAGGATTTTTTTTATACACTCCCTGGCTGCCCCCCCATCATCACCAAAAAAAGAGGTAAATCCATGGTTATGATGATGTGTTTGTAATGACTTCCACTCCAGACTATTGGGCTTCTTGAATCTGATCACATGCCATTGCTCTCAGTTCTGCAATTAATATAAATTGTACTATCCAGATCTAACTAATACCAGTGTGCATGATCCTTTAGTTTCCAAGAGCCAAACAATACAGCCACAGACTTCTCCTGAATGTTTTGAGAAATCCTTGTATAAAACAGATGCTCCTTCCCATATGATAGCATACTGTAAACTGGCACCTTACAATCAGCTAGTCCACAGATCATTGTTATTCATTATTATGAAGCAAATTTTCCTGCTGTGGCAAGAGTGCTTTCACCTAAGGTTTTAAGATCCCAGAGGAATTTTCTGGAAATTACTCTGCATTTCTGCCTCATCTCCATGCTGTAAGTCATTCTGGGAAAATGCTTGGGAAAACTACAGAGACTGAATCAAGAGGAATATAAAAATTTGAATGTTCTTCAGTGTTTGCTATACTGATCATAACCACTGGTGCAAGGCTCAAAATGGTTGATGTGTGCACAGAAAGGTAATACCAAACCAGATGCATTGGCTGGTCCGGTTAGTTCCTAGAAGAATCAGTGCTTTGAAAAAATTATGAAGTTAATAAATAAAAATCTGACATTATGAAGCCTTGAAATTAAAATTGTATACTTACTTTTAATGGATTTTTGTAGAATATTATGGCCAGAAAGACCAGCATAAAACTATGACAGTGTTCAAGCTCAGAATTAGTTTTTAACTGTCAATAACATTCTAAGGGGAATTAAGGAGAAATTATAGCTATTTTAGTAGCACTTCAGGCTCAGAGTTTCAGAGTCCAGTACTCTTCCCCAGTTTCTTACTCTGGGATCAGTTTTAAGACCTTGCAGAAGACAGGAAATAAGTTCTTAAATTTAGGAGACCTGTGATTGCTTACCCCCCAAAAAAAACCCAGCCTAAAATAAAACAAAACAAAAAAACCCAAACCAAACCAAACAAAATCAACCAAACAAAAAAGGGAGTTTTAAAGATTTCTGGCAAATAAAAGTGGAAATTTGTACAGTATTGTTCTGTTCCCAGAAGGCCATGGAAGATGTTTACTGCTGATGTCAAAAGTGTATTGAGCTGAAAAGCCATCTATATCTATCTAGATCTTGTTTTTTGAAAATGACAACTGAAATAATAGTTACATCTTAGTGGAACTTACAGAATTTTTAGTTTTGTCTGTTGTTTGGGATTTTTTTTTTTTATTTGTTGTTTTGTTTTAATGCTTGAGTAACAATTATTGGTGTGCCAAAGAGAGAATTCTTAAGAAAGCACAGTTTTCTCATAAACTGTGTTAATGATGAGTCCTGAGATTTTTTCATGGCTGAGTGCTAACATCAAAATTATGTTCCAAATCTGCTATTTATAACAGCAGAAGGAAACTAAAGCCAGTCAGTGACACCAGACATCATGCATCACTAGTTCTTCTTTTGTGTTATGTTTACATTTCTCCATCTCACGAAGTTTCACAAGAATTACTTTTGACTTGGACCAGGATAAATGAGAGAAAATTTAAGCTAATAGATGGGATCCTGTATTTACATCTCCATTTCTACCACCAGAAATCAGAAACCAGCAAAAGATGGTGCCTGAAATATGCTAAAAGAAAGAGAAATTGTTGTCTACAGGAAGGTGTGGTACCACTAGGTACAAGAAAGCATAGCTGAGGATTAATAAAGGTTTGAAGTCTATGAGAAGAGGCATTACTTTCCTAAGATAAGCAGCACTAATGTGAAGCTTTGTGTATGATCAGGGTAGAAGCAATCATTAGTCTGCCCACACAAACCGCGGAGAAGCAGAAGTGATATTCACCAGGGAAATGCTGTTTCTTACTTAAAAAGTTGAATCAGTTTTTCGACGGGCACAACTTCTTAGTATATCTAATGCTTTCAAGTTTTGTCACGTAGCACAGTCATATTAATTGTATAGCAGAATATGCAGAAATGATAAGCAAACTAATGAAAGGTCTTGGGCAGTTTTGCAGTAGTAAGTCAACATAGATAACTGAATAGATGAAGTAAATTTCAAGATTTTTTTTCTTTCTACCAATGTAATATACTTTAGCACCTGCCAGAGAATGTTTGGGAAACTGTTGGAGAAATACTGCAGTTATGATGGATTTCATGTGAAAGCTTTTGAATAGGAAGTTAGTCTTTTAGCTCTATTAGCACTGTGATATTAATTTGGTGTAGTTTCAGAGCACAAGTGAAAAAAAATCAGTTTCTGATTATATTCTTTTATCAGCTTATCAGAAGCTGTGGAAAAATATTCAGGACATCATTCTCTTAGAAACAGAAAAGGGTGATAGAATACAGAACTGAGCTTGGTAAAATATTTTAAAAAATAAAATTATCCTATTTCAAAAGGCTAAACACAAAGACTTATATTTGTAGAGTAACAGTTTTTATTATTTGCTGTGAGAAGGGGGACCTTTTCTGATGTGTCTAGACATTTTTCGGGGAAGTGTAGACATGATGATCTGGAAGAAAATACTCTGTTAGACCATCAGAAATTTGGGGTCTGATAACAAAGAACACATGTTCTTTTTATCACAAAGACACATGTTTTACGTGGAACTTGAAGGTTTTTATTTCTGCTTGAGTAAACAACATTTGCCGGTATTATATTTTGTTAAGTAATGAGTGGCAGCATCATTTTTCCTGTCTAAACAGGGGGATGTATCTGTGTAAACAGAAGATAAATTTATTAAAACATAACAAGAATGCTCCTTTCAGTGTCCCCACCTCAAATGCAGACTATATATACAAGCTGAATCTCTCAGGTTTTTTTGCTTGACAAGTTTTCATCTGTTGTCTTCTTTAATGTGTATATATGTCTACATAGATACATATATTAGTTCAGACTCCATAGGTTTTAAATAAATTTTAAGTATTTAGGATGGTGATGGATTTACTAGGGCTTATTTCCTAGTAGCAACTACTAATTTTAGACTTTACTTTTGAAGAATCTCCATAATTTACAGTATGAATAAGAGAAAATTTCTAATCATGTTGCAATTTTTTTTTCAGTAGTGAATTCCACTATCTTCATGGTAACATTAAGAACTTTTCTTATCAATGTCTTTGAAAGGCAAATTCCTTCCCTCTTTCCCTGTTCTCTTAGCTACCATCAGAGTCTAAATCTGTTAAGTTGGCTAGTCACAATTTAAAAGCCATGTTTAGTATGCTCTAGAATTTGCCTGAAAAACTAAAAGTGCAAGCTTTCTTTAAAATGAGTTTAATTTAATACAAATTTTATATGAATGCTTCATCCATTTTATCCAAGTTCTGGGTCAGAGTGACCATAGGCTAATACAGGGGCCCACATGTATGTTTATTAATTCTCTTTCTGTCAAAATATCATATTAGCACTGGTTGTCTTCGAATGTGTTCCATCATCACTCATTTATAATTTACTCAGTGCTGTGTCTCTTACTGACCTTTTACTTCTAGTCTTCCTTAATAAATCAACATTATTGTTGCCTTCTAAAATATCCTGAGTTCGTTCAGGCGAATAAAAATTTTGCTAAAGTACCCATCTTTGAATATTTTGAGGTTTTATTATTTTTTCTATTTGTATGTTGTCCAAGTGTCACAGATTCAGTTGGTGATGGGTGGTTCGATTGGTAGAACGAATGATAGATATTCTATTTAACAACGTCTTTTAGGATGAAATGTGAATAATACACTGGTCCATGTTGCTATCCAGATACTTTCCATAAAAAAGTGGAGCTTCTTTCTGTTCTTCCTAATTTATGAAACTACTTATAATGGTATTCTCCTTTTCTGATCTTCACAGTCTTCTTCCATAGCACTTATTTTTGAAATTGCATATACAAGTTGGTGATATGGCCAGTATGAAAAATTACTCCAGTCAATCATATTCACTGTATATGAGCTAGCTGCGAACATTAAAAAATGAAGTAAATTTTACTCTTTTGTTTGTTTTGAATTAGGCTCATGCACAGTTAGTTCGAGAAGTCGATGTAGAGAAGGTGTCAACTTTTGAGAACCCGTATGTAGATGCAATAAGAAGCTTATGGAATGACCCTGGAATTCAGGAGTGTTATGATAGACGACGGGAATATCAGTTATCAGATTCAACTAAATAGTAAGTACATGATGGCCACAAACAACTGTAGCATTTTCTGTTTCTAACAAAGTCATTTTCACTCTCTAGCTTTTCTACTATATGTCTGTGTACATTTTTGTATGCTTATGCAGCACAAACATACCCAAATACATGAAACTAAATTTAATTCAGGGGATACTTTGAGGAGTAGAGTACATCTAATTTGGGATTACATCTTTGTTTGTTACACAGAGTGACGATGTAATAATTTGACATCTTAAAATAAGATTCTGACTAGGGGTAAGGTAATTGCTGATGGTTTTGTTTTCTTTTTGTTACACCTGTTCAAGTCCTTACCCTCCTATGACATACATTTACAAATGCAAGCTGGACAATCGGACTTTCATGTAGCACGACAGTAGTGAGTACTGGGAAGTGTAATCAGGGTAGGCCTCCATGCAATTCATAATAATTATAATGCCCCAGAATTCTTATTTCCCCAGTTTTTCCCCTTTTCCCTCACAGACTGTTTTTGCAGTCCTGGTGGTGAGGTAGATAGCACCAAACAGGGCTTCTTGTATTTTATTGAACTCCCTTTCTTTTATGGAAACTATGCTTAAACTGTAAAAAACATGGCTGCCAGAAGGCAACAGGAAAGGAACCTAAGTTAAACCCTTTTTGCTTTATATCACCAATAGTAGAAACTTTATGTGACGAAACTGTCTTAAATGTTATGCCTTTGGTTTCTTGGGGCAGGAATCTGATAAAATAAGTGCTGTGAAAATTAACACTGGATTCTCAGAACTAGCTGGAGGTGGGATTCAAGGAAATCTAGTTATGAGTGATGTGGCATGTAGCTCAGATAAAATTTCTCATCTCTTGTCAAATAAATGAGTAATGGTAAGGGATGATGACCTTTTGATGATTCATTTAAAAAAATAAGGCATAGTTATTATAGCTCTGGTAAAAACCCCTGTGGCCTCCACATGAATTTTTGTATTCGCTATGAAAATTATTCTCATTAAATCATTCCAGTCTCCATTTGCCAGGTGTACATAAACAGAAGTCTCTTGTTGAGGGAAGTTCAGAAGAACAGAAAGACACCATGAGGCTCTCATTAAGCTCAGAAGAACAGGGCTATAGATCTGAGGGGTCTTGGATGACATTTAACTGCACAGTAGTCTGAGGATTCTTACCTAACACAACAAACTTAAAAGTATCTTGCTGATGCAATTTAGGCAGCTGAATAGCTATAGGTGCATGACATAGGTCTCCTCAGATTTGTTCCAGTGCTATCAGCACAGCATTTTTCTCTCCTGCTAGATAAGCCCCATGCATAGGCTTCCTGTCAGCCTATGCAGTTTTCTGTCCTTTGAGGCTATCACTTTCATCTGTCACTAAAAGCTTACCACTTACATCGTATGTATATTTTGGTGCAGAGTGAGGCAAAGCATAGTGGTATCTCTCTTGTATTGCTTATATTCTCACTGCCCCAGAGATTCTCTCTGTCCCTGAAGATACCATATTATGTTTTGCTTTTAGTGGTAAGAAAACTAGTATTACATCAAGTTAAAAACTTTAGGTTATAAATGATGAAAATAAAATTCCAGAGTCAAGTTACTAAACAATATATTTAGATATTGTTTCTATTTGTAGGTCCTAAGTCTGATTCCACAACATATGTGATCCTGTTTTTAAAGTTAAAATAAATGTATGTATATTGTGTACTTGCCTTAGGGGATAAAAGTAGAATTACTTACTCTCCAAAGTAGGATGTAGTCATCTGATAAGATAGATAGTCATTCAGATAAGACAATGCTGAATACCATAGTTTTGATCAAGTTCTAGTGAAATTGTCATCATAGTGCATCTTCTGAGTAATATAAAAATATAATAGGATAATTCAGTACATAAATTGCTAGTACATTCCCTTGCAAAAGGCAAATGTGATAGTTGATTGTTGTGTTGATTTGTTATTTTTCAACATGTTCAGCAAGGTAACATGAGTTTTTGCAGATTTTGCAGACTTGCAGCTACCACCAATTGTAGTTCATACTATGGACTTCTGCAAAATCTGTGCTGAATTAGAATTGTGAATGACTGTATATGAGTCTTCAGAAGACTTCATATATTTTTGCTTGCAAGTAGAGGTTTTTCAGGTATCTAAGTACAGTACCATCAATTAGCAGAAGCCAGAGAAAGAGTGTCTCAGAAAAAACTGGTGTGCATATGCTTATCCATAAAACACCCAAAGTTTTCAGTTTGCTAGAATTTGCTACTTCTGGGATTCACAGGGCAGTGAGACAGAAGTTAGCACCCAGTGTCCATTGACTCATTGAGCCTTAGTACTTTCTTCTGACTTCATGTATAAACCAAAATGTCTTGTTGTCCACTAGATCTCCTGTAAACATAAGTTTCAATATTTGTAAGCATATGTGTCTATGTCACGTGTTCTTCATTCTTCTCTTGATTGATCTTCTCATTTTATCACTAGTTTTCCCATGTGTTTTCATTTTCAGTCTGTTCCCTACACTGCTTTTTTTTCACACCTGTCAATATTACTACATGTAATGTTCCTTTGTTTTCTGTTTCTTTTATTGTTTCTAAATTATGTTTCTTGTTTCTAATATATTTTGTATGTTATTGTACTTTCACTTTGTGTCATCTTTTGACTTGCTTTGTCATTGCTAGCTACTGTTCTGATGTTTTTATACCTTCTGCTAGTACCCTGGAAGAATGAATCAGATGAGTGTCTACCAGAACAGGTGAGGGTAGGGCCTATGGAAGAAGATTTTTGCAATGTGTGAGTTGAACTTCTTGAAGGCTCAGCATATACAGTCCATTCTATTTTCTTGCCATTGAATGTTCCAGAGGCTGGGTGTTCATGTTGTTTTTAAGAGCAACTTCTAGACTTCTCTGTATTAAAGTCTAGAGCATATCACGTAAATAGAGATTGTTAATTTCTCATATACATTACATGGTGACTTAGCCACTCACCACTAAACCACTTTCCCTGTAAAATATTATTTACAGTGTGAGACAGATGTAAGTCAACACCACACTGTGGATTTCCTGAAGTAACAGCTGTGTGACATGAGATCATTAAGTTTGTACTGTACCTAGCCAAGACCTTAAGCCAAATGTAAACAGGTTACCAGTTGACAGTCTGATTCAATCACGGCTTTTCAAAACTTGAGGAAAGGAGAGGCAGCAGTCTTGCTGTTGTCAGTAGTAGAGTGGGTTATCATAAGTAACATTTCACACTGATGTGACAACTTGCAGAATTTGGCTACCAACTAAAATTTCTGTAGATTCATCACTGTTTCTGCCTAATATGATGCTAAGGGATTTTCCTTCATGAGCAAAAGCTGTAAAGTGTTTCAGTACTTTAGCTGGAGAGTGCCAGAGCCTTGCTAAAAAGTTTTGTCTTCTCTGGTTCCATGGAATTACTATGTCATTGTGTAACTCCAAGCAAGGTCTTTCCAATTGCTACACAAGCACTGAGGATATCTGTTTAGTTTCCCTTCCATGGCTGTGTTTTCTAACACTTCAAATAATTAAATACAATTTTCCCTCAGGTTCCTATTCCACTGTGTTGGCTATGATGGGGGCTATAATTATGCCACTTTCTTATTATTTAATGCACTACTTTAATAATCATACATTCCATAGCAGTATCATACATATATGAGAGTCCTTCAGGCTTTTGTTTCTGCGTTTGCTGTCACCTTAACAGCTTAATTCCTACAGTTAAATAGCTGTGCATAAATTTGTCATCATGTGAGTTGAGTTAGCTACACAGAACAGAAATGCAGATTCCAGTATTATATCATGTAAAAAGGAAAAGCTCCAGGGTGTGACTGAGGGAATCTTCAGAATATCACTGATTGTTAACAGAGAGGAAAGAGATGAATCCTAATTATGCCTGCTTGTTAAAGTTCGTATTTCATCTTCTGTGAAACCATTGCATGTGTTGTAGTTTTTTGGTCATCTAGTAGTTTTGTATGACAATACTCCATCTGATTTTGGAGTTTTTCACAACCTCATCTGCACAATTAGCTCCTTCAACACCTGTCCATTAAAAACAATACTGTGGTTTCAAGTCCTCTTCTGAAACAAGTGCATTTCAGTGAAACTACTGTGTGGTGCTATGTAGGATGTGCTTAGGCCCACACAAAGGGAAAGATAAGTGTATGAATCTTAAGTTTCTACTACAGCTGTTTATTATGTTTCCTGGTATTGCCTCTAGCCATCATAACATTAATTCTTGTATTTCATGAAGCTGTAGAGTACTCTTAATGCATCATGGAACTGTGTGAGCCTTTGAGAAGGGCTGGTACAACAATGGTACAACAATGATGAATAACTATCTGTGTAACAGTAATTTGTTGGGGGTAAAAAACCCCTATGCTCATCATTTTTAAGACACATAAGCACATAATCAGTTTTTTACTAAGCATTTTTAATACTTTTCATTGATTATTTCTTACCTTCATTTAGAAAAACATACTTGAAGGTTCTAAAGCTGTATGTAGTTGGGGACAAGTTGTGTTACAGAACGTTAGATTCTACTTCTAGGTATTTACACAGCCATACTTGTGGAGGTTTTGCAGTTAGATAAAGACAACAAATAAAAATTAAATTTTGAAGTTTGTGATGAATAGCTCCAGAACTATGCTCACACAAACTTATTCCTTAGATATAGGAGGAAGGTTTGAAGAAAGGTAGGACATGAAATCTGCTGCATACCAAAGCATTTCATCCTATAGAAAATGTGAAGATTATGCAACAGAACTAGGGAAATTTAGAACGGGGAGTGGGGTTATATAAAGGATTACACAGTATGTATTTGTTTCAGGATCCTTTTTTGTTTTCATTCACTACTGAACATGTTTGTAATATCTCTATAATTTTTAAACCCCATTTTCTATTAAGAAAAGTTTGCACAAGGTGGGTTTTTTTATTTGGCAGCTTGGGTTTTTTTATTCTTTTTTAAATCTGGCTTTTTTTAACCATGTAGGAAATCTAGGGAGACAACTAGGTAGGATTTGAGGGGGATAAGGATAAAATGAACACAGTGCAGTGTTCTTCCTACCTCACTGCAAAGATCTCAGCTTTGCTCTGTTTACTTTAGATTAAGATCAGATAGATCTGGAAACTTGTAAACTTGCCTTCTATTTTTCACCAGTGGTGTAGAGGCTCAGAACTGCACATAGCTACAGAAATTCTGAAAATGCAGCCAGTACTTGTTTACACTTAGCTGTGATAATGATCATGTTTGTACACTTACGATTGATTCAATTTACTTTGCTGCTGCATGCTAGCAAAGAGGACACTTTCTTCAGTTATTCTGGCAGCTCTTTGAGGCGGGAAAAACGCTGCTACAGCAACTTTAACATTTTACATATGTGGAGTTGAAAGACAAGAAAGTTGTATGCATTTTCAAAAACGCAGAAAAAAGCTTTCCTCTTTCAAAGCTTGCTGTCCAGCACATGGTCAAAATTAGTGCTAATTTGGGGTAGTCCCATCAGCCAGTTCAGAGTTCTGCACAACAAACAAATAAAAATTGGGTCTGAGAGAGCATTTTGTAGAGAGTCATGCCTATGCCTGTAAGCCGTTCTAACTTAGAAAAAAACTTGGGTTTTCTCCTTTTTTTTTGTTTTGGTTTGGTTTTTGGTAACGTTAAACTTGAGAGCTTTAAATGATTATGGTTACTATCAAACCTGAAAAAAGTCAGCCATGTGGTTGAACAGAATGAAAGCATTTGCATAGAAAAAGGTTGCAGGTAAGCCTTACTTTTATAGCTGTGGTTATGCTGAAATGACCCAGCAAACTTTCTGTTAAACAATGAACTTTGTAGAATTTCTTGGGGTTTGTCACTTTCCCCTTCTTCTTTATTTTCATTCTCTCCATAGAGATTTAAGAAACAGTCATGTTGCTTGCTTCTTGGGTGGTAGCAAGTCATCTTTACTGAGTTTAGACTGACCCTTTTTTCAGTGCCAAAAATTATCTCAACATGTTTGATTTTGTTCTACATTTTTCTCTTGAAGTGTTTCTATTATGGTGCCAGCTGATCCCTTCTCCTCAGCAGAGTCTTTCAGAGGGGCTCTGCTCCCTGCATGCTTCTCCTGTGTTCAGAGGGTCTCACAGGCAGATTCCTTCTAAGCACAGGGATTTTTACTGTGCTAGTGAATATTAATTCAGCATCTTCCTACATCCACTTTGCTGTCTGACTTTGGAAAGAGTTACAAGGCTGTAATGATGAATAGAGAAATCTTATTTTTAATCTTGGAAAGGGAGATGAGTGTTACAGAGAGACAGAGGCTGTAGCTTTTATAACTTTATGTGCCTATGCCTTAATGTCTTCTCTTGATTAATTAGACAAAGCTCTAAACTTAGTTTAGTTACAGAAGTTAAGTTTCTCAAATTATTCCTAAGAAAATGCTTCTTTATCACTTAGTTACTTGCAGCAAAAATCTGATCTCAAAGATGCTGAAGAATAGTAGGTTATAGATAGTAGGATAAGTGCTCATGTTTCGTCATGTTGAAGATGCTTCATGACCTCAAGCACTGAAAGTAAATTCAAATCAGTTTTGATGGTCTGTCTTTGTTAGGTGATGTAGCTCTGGGAAAAGCTGAATGTTGAGCTACCTGTTCATGATGACAGCAGTAATACTTAACTTCTTGGTGAATGTTCTTGGTTTCTTTATTAAGTTTAGAAGTCTCGCTTTTTTTTGCATGATTTCTAAATGGGAAAGGAATGTTAAGAACGTACAGGGACAGTCAGTCTACTTCCATTCTCCCACTCCTGCTGTTCACTTTAAAGTGTGGACAAGAAGTGCCTCTGAAACATGCTGTCTTTCAAGGGCATTGTTAGCAGTCCCATAGCCTGGCAACGTCCCTGAAGCTAGCTTGCAGGCTTGGACCTTGTCACTGGTGATCTCAAGTGCATTAAAAATAAGTACTCCTCTCTCAGTGACTGACAAAATGCTTCCTTCACTTGTGGTCAGTGTGCAGATCACAAGCACACTGTAAGATGGTTGAAGTTTCTCCTGATGCCAACAGGACACTGCCAGCAGCTTGTTACAGATGCACTGCCTTGGTAATGCACCTTCTGCCTGTCACCATAGCAACCCCCTGGAAAATTACCTCAGCAGCCAGTTTCATTTTTATGAAACTAATTACATAAGTATAATTAACTTTTTTAACTCAGTCTGTTCTATGAATTTACTCAGACCCATGTGCTTTGGATTTATTTTTTAAAGTAATTCTGTGCTATCTTCCCTTTTTTGTTTCTCTGTACAACATCTCACTGAGTAGGCACTGTTTGGCTGAACAGCCATATAGCTACAGCATGTCTCATCAAAATAAGGCATTTCTTAGAAGGTGATAAAAATAAACTCAGAGTGCCGCATAGGTGAAACCTAAGTTGCTTCTACAGTTCCTGCTACCTGTGTAACTGTATTCCCCTTGGTAACACTGGTGGTTACCCAGTTTCCACACAGAATCACAGAATTATCCATGTTGGAAAGGGCCTCAGAGATCACCCAGTCCAACCCTTAATCCACTACCACTGTGGTTACCAGACCATGGCACTGAGTGCCACATCAGTTGCTTCTTAAAAACCTCCAGGGATGGAGAATCCACCACCTCCAATGTCTGATCACCCTCTCTGTAAAGAATTTTTTCCTAATATCCAACCTAAACCTCCCCTGGCAGAGCTTAAGCCCATTCCCTCTTGTTTTACTGATGGCTGCCTGGGAGAAGAGCCCAACCCCCCCCTGGCTCCCACCTCCTTTCATGGAGTTGTAGAGAGTGATGAGGTCTCCCCTGAGCCTCCTCTTCTCCAGGCTGAACACCCCCAGCTCCCTCAGCCCTTCCACACAGCCCTTCCTCCTTGCTCTTCTCTGGACCTGCTCCAGGACCTCGATATCCTTCCTGAACTGAGGGGCCCAGAACTGGACACAGGACTCAAGCTGTGGCCTCACCAGCGCTGAGTACAGGGGCAGAGTCCCTTCCCTGGACCTGCTGGCCACGCTGTTCCTGATACAGGCCAGGATGCCATTGGCCTTCTTGGCCACCTGGGCACACTGCTGGCTCATGTTCAGCTTCCTGTCACTCCAGACTCCCAGGTCCCTTTCTGCCTGGCTGCTCTCAGCCACTCTGTGCCCAGCCTGGAGCTCCCCATGGGGTTGTTGTGGCCAAAGTGCAGGACCCGGCACTTGGCCATGTTGAACCTCATCCCGTTGGGATCAGCCCAACTCTCCAGTCTGTCCAGGTCCCTCTGCAGAGCCCTCCTGCCTTCCAGCTTATCCACACTCCCCCCAACTTAGTGTTGTCTGAGAGTTTGCTAATGATGGACTCAATCCCCCCTTCTAAATCATCAACAAAGATATTAAACAGAACTGGGACAGCCCTTTTTTTCACTAGCCCTCGTGACAGCTGCCAGGGTATTTCCAGTACCCATATTGTTTTTAGGATTTTAAATTTTAAAGTTAATAAACTGGTTTGGAGCAGTCGTTGGCAACACACTTTTTGTGGAAGTTCCATGTTTATGACTTGTCTTGTGGTTTATTTGCAAGAGCCATTTGCAGCCATTTCTGGTGTTGCAGAAAAATTGGCACCATTGCAAAGGTCTATAGCAGTGCTTGTGCCTACATTTGAATTAGGCAGTTATTTTAGGATAGCCTTTGGATATCCGTAAATGGTTAATTTTTTTGTATGTGCACAGGCTTTTTTGTGTGTGCATGAGTTGTATTTGTATTTGTCAGAACTTTTTTGGGGGGCACATTAGGTAAGTGATTTAAATCCATGGCAAACTATTTTTTTGTAGCAGATTTACAACAAAGTAAATAAAAATCTTCATTTTCTTTCACTCAGCACCTAGTCTGAATTCAGAGACTTGAAACGTTTCACATAGCCCTGGCTTTTTAAGTCCTTTTCTGGTTGTAGATAAGCTAGGGGAGGAAGTTACTCCACCCTGCTTTCCTGCTGGATTTCATGGACTTCCCACACCCCTGGCTTTAATCATCAAATAGAAAAACTTAATTTTAACAATTTAAAGAGTATTCCTTCACTATTCCAAACCATTTAGACAGAAATATGTTACCAAGCCAACACACAATCAAAACAGCTTCCAGCTAGGGATGAGCGGAGGTGCAGGAAGAGGAAGCCTTGAGCCAGCAGTTGAAGGTGGAAAAGAATTGGCATTTAAAGGTCTGCTTGCTAAATCTATTTAAAATTATAAATAAATAGTGTAATAAGCTACAGGGTGCTTAAACCCTGTGCATGCCATACTGCATTCCATGGTTGATCAGAGAACTTTAAAGCCTAGCTTTCATGCAGGAAAGAAAAAAATAATTAGATTTCCAAACCGTCTGGTGTAATGATATGAAAATGTAAGTCTTCATTTTGGTAGTCAATAGATAAATAAAAGTGATAGATAAATGAAATTCTAAATTTTCAGTGTTAGAGGAACATCTGTATTCTGTGACAGTGGTGTGTCCTGGTAGAATGACATTAAATAACATGCTATTCCAGTTGTGTTTTCTTTTTAAATAAATAGTCTCATATTCCCTCTTAACCATTTTGTGAGTCACCCCAACAATTAGTTATTCAGATCAATCAGACTATCACCCCACTCCTCCAAATGCAATGTTCTCCAAACATTGGAGAATCTATTCTTCTGCTTGGGTTTTGTAAATGTAGTACTATGGATGTAGAAGTATAGTGTTACGAAGTTAATACAAAAGTCATGATAATGTATTGAGTGTGTGTTGATTTGCTTCCACTGGAGCAGAAGTTCCAATAAAGCAAAGGTTCAGTAAATCTTTCTAGCTATGCGTAACCATCTCACATAAACTTGTGGTGAGGATTATTTGGTAACGGTTTTTTGCTCTCTTCCAGACCTAACAAGTTAATTCTGTATTTTTGCTGTAAGGTAGAAATCAGGCTGCTTTGTCTTTTTTGTCATTGTTTAGGATAAGTTGCTCATTCATTAAGAAATCATTCAGAGCATCCAGAAGTCTGATTATTTCTTTTGTGTTTAAAAAGAGCACCTTCACTAGAAACTACAAGGGAAAGAACATGTTCAGACCTTAATGATACTTCATCATCATTTGATAAGCTACAAGACCATTGCTCCCTTCCTGTAGAATGAATGAGGGCATACATAGGTTAATGAATCTTCTCAGTGGCTTGTTCTAGGTCATTCTTTTGCTGGAAAGTAATCAAATGCCCAAAAACTTTATTTTGTGAAGCAGTCTTACTCCCTAGTGTCTGTCATGGGAAGAGCCCAATGTGTCTGGTGCACTGATTTAATAAGTAATACAGCTTCTGGACCCAAACAGGCTATCACACACATGGGTATACTCTTTTTTTGAAGAATCTCTCATGAGAATTAATGAAAAACTCAAGTACACTGGTGCTTTATGGTTGAAACTCATAATTAAGCAGTTGCAGAGAAGTCTTATGGTGTAGTTAAATAACTTTTACATGCAGTTTAGTAGCAATTTTTGAGTTATTTGCTTACCACCTGACATGTATTTCATGTACTATAAGCTTATTGACTTGGAAGTTTCAGTGTGAATACAGGATTTACATGTGACAAAGGCCTCACTAAATATTCATTGCTGCCTTCTGATAACCAGATCTGGAGAAATTTTTCATTTGCCTGTAGATGGTTTGGTTTTGTTTGGGTTTTTTTTTTTGTAATATTTAATTTCCAATAGTACTATTTATCCTCCTGTCATTTTATAACTGATAAAACTGATCGTGTTCTATTTTAGAGCAGCTCACTGTTCCTTCAGAGATTTATATTTGTCTATCCATGTGTCTGTGTAGGCACTGCATAATGAATATTAAGAAATGTGTTACCTAATCAAATAAAACCACAATTTTGTATTCCTGTAACAGTTTGTAATATTTGTCTCTAAACTGCCTCAAAGTACATAATTGAAAACTTTAAATCTTTGGTGAATTTCCATGTGAAAGCCAAGAAAATTTATATGAAAAAAACAAGAATAATTATGCTACCCTTCTGTAGAATGTACTTGAAACTATGGAAGTGTATAGGAAGGGCAGAGAGGGCACATTTTTCTACTTCATCTTTGATGCCTATAATGCTCTTTTTTCTGTTGTACTTCTTCCTACCCCACAGCCCATTTCCATTCCCAAGTCTTCCTTTCTCTTTTCCTTAGTGGGATGATGGTATCACTGTCTTATATTCCTGTTGTTTCTTCTTGTCTATAGCTATCTTAATGACTTGGACCGCATAGCAGATTCCACTTATCTGCCAACTCAGCAAGATGTGCTCAGAGTTCGTGTCCCAACAACAGGGATCATTGAATATCCTTTCGACTTACAAAGCGTCATTTTCAGGTAGGAAAAATGTTTTAAGAACCATTGCTTTGTTTCCTTTTACATTAGTAATACCATGTATAGAGTATCAGTTAAAAGTATAAAAAAGCACTTACTCTAGTTTTTTTAAAGTTGGGCTTGGTCATTTTGTTTCTGACTGCCCACTGCCCACACATGATAAGGAACTGGTGTTAAAGATGGCAAAAGGATGGAAGACAGTTATGTTAACTATACAATTGTAGTTGCAAGTTAGATACCAGTGTGTAGACATACAGAAATATGAGATGAAATGGGAATACACTTGAGCAAATCTGAGTTTTAATTTTGACTAAGTTTTAATTTTAGTAGATAGATACCGTAATTTATTTGTTGTCTTAAAATGGGACACATTTTAAGGATTAAATTTCAACTGTAGTAATTTTAGGGGAAGAGGGCACACCACAAAGTCTGTTATCTTCACATCTGTTTCTTCTGTATACACAAGATATACATTGTCAAGTCATGGCTCATGAGACCTTTGTACCTCAGAAATCTGAGGGTTTTAAGACATAAAATAATTCACAAAACACATCAGACTTAAAAGCAAATATATTAAACTGTCTACTTACAACAGATTCCATTAAAAGTCTTTAGAAAAAAAAACCAAAGTCTATTTTCAACTGAATTCTTGAGTTTTATCATTGTGTGTGTGCTTGTGTATTTGTCTGTTGAGGTATTCATAGAGTTGATGCTAATTTTGCAGAATGGTGGATGTAGGAGGCCAACGATCAGAAAGAAGAAAATGGATCCATTGCTTTGAAAATGTCACATCTATCATGTTCCTAGTAGCTCTTAGTGAATATGATCAAGTACTTGTGGAGTCAGACAATGAGGTAAGCAAGCATCAGCAAAAAGGACCAGTTTAAAAGAAAAAATAACTTCACTTGTCCCGTCCCAGGTGTTTTTCAAATGCAGTCATGCACAACTGCACCCAGTGGAGTGAGCAACACTACCAGGGATCAAGAGGGGTGGAGAGCATCAGTCTTCCAAGTATGGCAAAGCTGATTTGATTAATGGAGGATTCAAAGAAACCTATCTGTTTTATGTTGAAGGCGAATACAGTTGAATGCAGAGAAATATTCTTAGTGGAGCTATTTTAGCCGTTCGTGTTACATACCAGAGCCACAAAAAGAGGTGGAGGAAATGAAGGCAAAAGTTATAGATTCTTTGCTAGAACAGAATTAGATTCTATCTAGAAAGGAATTACGTAGAAAACTTAATTCCTTTAACTTAAACCATAGGATTTATATTGCATTTTTATTTCAAAAAATAACAGAAGTAAGAAAATGGATGGCAAAAGGAGGCAAAGCACACTAGTGTCCAGTATTTTGCTTGCAATTTTACAGAGCAGGGGTATGATTCAATGCTTTCATTTTTTTGCCTTTCCTGAGGACTTCTTTCAGTTATTCATGAAACTTGCACCGCCAGTGCAAGTCTTTTAAGGCATACTTTAAAAAGTTACGTGAAAAAAAGAAAATATTTGACTATTCTTCATGGCTACATATATGTTTATTTCACTGCTTAAGAGAATCATTGGCTTAACAAGGTGAAACAGGTGTCATTCAGGTTTGTATGCTGAACTTTCTTCAGGATTCCTTTTTAATATGGTCTGGGAGATCTGAAAGCATTTACATTTATAGTCTTTCCATGAGAGAATGATGTGCTTATGTCAGTTATATAGTCAATCATATAAGTAAAAGCTGAATCTACAGAAATGATGATAAGATATGCCAACTTCATCTCTTGTGTATTTTAGAAGCTAGACACATGTAGATAAAAAGCCAAGTCAGATTTGGCTCATTTCAAGACAAGCTAGATATGTCTGGTTCAGTCTTTTTCTGTTTGCATTATTTTTTGTAGCTATAAAGTCAACCAAAAAGTATCAGGCATTTTAGTTATACCAATTAAAGCAAAATACATTGGAAATATAATGAGGAAAAATCAGTTATGATACATTTCAAGCCCTCTTCTGACTACCTAGAATCAACTTCCAAACTTCCTGATGTTATCTATTTATCACAGTGTTTTTATAGTGTTTTTCTCACAGGGAGAAGTTCTTGTTTGTAGGAACTCTCTCACAGGGAGAGGTTTACCAGACTGGTTCCCTTTTTACAGTATCCTGTTCTAATTAGTTGCCTTGTTCAAACCATTGCCCAGGTATGTCACATAACTTCAGTGTGCAGATTGTGACATAGACATCCCTACTTGTAGAGGACAAAGCAGTATCTTCTAGGCTGAATCATTTGGAGTATATAAAACTGCTCTGTGGCCTTGAAAGCTAAAAGGGAAAGGGTCCATGTTCTGTGAATTGAACAGAACATCTGACTGAAGACTTCCTTAATGTTTTGTGCTCTCCAGCAACTGAAGTGAAACCTAAACTTATGACAGCTTTTCCATGGCCACTTCCCAACTGTTGTGAAAATACCACTCTATGCATAAAGCTGTTCTGACTGTTCACATTTTCACTCTTTGAAAATACAGTGCAGGCCAGAGTTGTAAAACTCTTTATTGGCTTGCAGATGGTTCTTCCACCTAAACTTGCTGCTAAACTTTTTATGTTTCATGTTAACAGCAGTGGAAAGCTTCCAAAGCTTTTTGTCTTTCAGTTTACAATGAATTTATAATAATTTTTGTTTTCCTGTCTACATACATAGCCTAGAAGTGATCTTCCGCAGCCTTAGGCCTTACTCAAGCTGTATGGTGGATCCAGACTGTCTTAGTATGTATGTGGGCAGCTTAGTTTTGTGCTTTTAGCAAGCTGTAGCCCCTCTTTCTAGATTTTGTTATTATAACAGAGCGCTACCTTCCTCCCTTCCTTTTCCCTCCCCTGTGTCTCTAAACCTTGCAGTCCCAGAATGGATGGGAGAAGAATGTTCCGCATAAGCATAGTTTTTCTGAATGTGGGTGTGGCAGAAATAAGGGAAAAGGTTTTAAATGTGTGATTTGAGACTTTGTATTAAGAAGCTTATCCCCCTGAAATACCTTTATTTTTCACTGGTGTGTGACAGGCTCAGTAGAGAAGCCAGTAATTTAACTCTGAGACTGGTAATCAGCCAAGAGGTACTGTTGTACAGTTAACATTTGAATTGTGGAACAGTATTAAAATTTCAGCACCAAAGTGATATAGTGTGTGCAAATGCCCTACTTTTTTCATATGTATGCCATCAGTGTGATACTATGATAGAATCTAATCCTTCTCTTATCTGTGTGCCTCTTACTGAAATGAACTGACTCAACAACTTGCAGTGTTCTGCTACTGCCTTTGGTTTGCATTCATGGCCTGATTAAGCAGTATGATTTTTGTAAAATGACCTACTTTCTTTTTCTAATTAGTCCAGTGCATGTTCTTGCCTGAAGTCTTTTTCCTCATAATGTTTTTTTAAAAGACTATGTTTTAAAATAATTTGTAGGATTCTTTTTAGTTACCACATTGTTTCATTAATCTCAGTTTACATGAGTAAATACAAATCTGTAAAAATTATTTGCCACTAGGTGCATGTGTGTTTATGTGACCGTCATCATGAAGTTGTTTTAGAGCTCCTAAGAATTTTGATTGGTGTTTCAAAATGTAGTGCCTGATAGACTCATTTTAAGTCCATTTCTTACTTTGTTTAGCATATACAAGAGCAATACATTTGGTTTACAAATCAGATGAGGCTATACTGAGTTGAGGGGACTCACTAGTGTCTATCAAGGACTTTTACTCACTGGGTATGTGTAGGATTTAGCTGGGAACTGTTTGTCTTCATGCCATTGGAGAAGCAGGAATGTAACTACTCTGTGAGGGGACATCATACATAGAAAATAAGTCAGGATTCAGACATGGCATTGCATTCCCACAGCAAAGGTCTGCAGTTAAGAGAGCTGAGGGCTTCAAGCCTGAAGAAGAGCAACCATGGCTGCCCAACTGTACTTGAACTATTATTCCTCTAAGAGACAGTACTCAGAAACAGCATCATCTCTTGTCTCCTAAATATATATCAAGACTGTATATAACTAAGCATCTGATTTTGTTGCACAAATGCAGAATGAGAAAAATTGGTAAGGACATATATATTTTAAATTTCCAGATAATGTGTAGTTTTGAATTCTCTTTCTGTTTCTAAATACATGGGAGATGAGAGATAACAAACTGTTCCAAATTCTGCCCTTAATAAAACAGCAAGTCTATCTAGATGCATTGGTGGAAATTAGGACAAAATTTGATCCAGAGGACATAATAAACTAATTACAGTAATAGTACTATAAATTAAGTAAATCATCCCTCAGTATCATATGATGTGAAGAAGAAACATGTTTAAGTTAATCAGATGTTTGACCTTTTCACTTTTTCAGAGAAGTCTTCACAAAACTAGAGGCGAGATAAAATTAAGGAATCATCTGGTAAACTAATTTGTGGTTTATTATGTCTTATAGGTCAGGTTTTTGCTCTGGATTATACCAATGGATCTAATACAGAAAAGCGCAATTTATAACTTTTCCATTTTAAAAATCAACTTCTTCTCTTAAATGAAGAATTTTTTCTAGATAAAGTGTATTACTCCATGTTCCAGGATATGCTCCGTTTAAATACTTATCACAGGTGGCTCTTCTAAACACATAAAATCTCATGGTCTCAGTGCAGTGAGTGCAAATAGGTGTTCCAGTCCTCATAGTTGAACGAGGAACCACTTGAAGGACTAGAGACATCACAGTGTACCTGTAAAATGTGGTTTCATTGTAAAAAAGGTTTTCATTATCTTTGCAGACCTTGTTAAGCACTTGGAAAAGGCAAAGTGTGGGATGGTATTTATTGATGCCTGTGTCTGTTTTTCTTCAGCATTAGCGCACCATAAGTCTCAAGGTATATATGATTTCATATAGTACTTATGGACCTATAGTAGTTATACAAAAACGGGCTTTTTTATAGGTAGAGATCTTTCATTACTGGCTTTATTAAAATAATTCAGTTAGAGACTAACATATTAAAATGACATTAAAATAATTACATGAAACCCATCACAGGCATTTTTAGTGTGAACCCATTTGTGTGTGTATATAGGTGTGTAGATCCAGACACACCTGCTCATGGCTTGCATCTGGAGAAAATATATCTGCAAAAGTGACAAGTATCTAAAGCCTAGATGGAACTTTTGTAGTGTTTGTCAGTGTGATCTATTAACAAGTCACAAATCTGTGCTGTTTTCCAGTCACACTTTCTTTTGATGAGTGATGAAAATAATAAGTGGCATGAGTCCAGAGTTCAGAATATTTTCACTCTTTATGGAGGCAGTTATCTGAAGCATGTATTTAATTTTCTTCATCAGAACTCTCTTGTTGTTCACATCTGGGCATGCTTCCACTTCTCTTCCAGTGCTTTGTGTTCCTTATTGACAGGCAAGTCCGATATAGCTTCACACGAAGGCTAAAAATCCTTTAAGAAAACAATACTGAGATCAGAGCACTTCTCTTTTCTGCACTGTGAACAAACTTAATTCTGTAAGCTGTTTTGATGTTTTTTTCATCAGCATTCAGCAATCTAGAGCAATTGAGCAGAGGAATAGTACAAACTCCCAGATACAATTGAATCCTCAGATAGTCTTATAGTTATGTAACAATGTTGTTCCCATGGAAAATAAAAAACTCCAGAACTCATTGTTTATTTGGAAACTAAAAAAAATAACACATTAACCACCTCTGCCAAACCTTGTTGCTGTAGTAGGTATTGTATCTGTTCACATGTACGCATGTGTTGGTTTGTGGATAAAGAATCTTTTGAATGTAAAGTATCAGTAATAGGCAGCATTTGCATAAGGAAGAGTCTGAGCCTCTGTCTCTTTGTTGAAGTGGGTGGTTGATCATGGAAATGGAAGGTTGAACGATTGTGAACCAGCTTGCAGAGGCTGCCAGAAATGCTGCTGGTTAACATTGCTGTTGGCAGAAATTCCTGGCAAAGACAACTGCACTTACTTCTTTTCAATAACTGTCCAGAAAACTGCCTTTTTCAGTGACATTTTAAATTATTCTTACCTGTTTTTCTCAAGAATATGGAGATATTAAGGAAAACTAGTATTCTGGTATTTGTGTTATTTCATCAAAATTATTGTAACGACCATTTTCTAATTTAAAAAATACTTGATAGCAATGTTTGGAGCATGTTTTTTGGCTACTTTTTTTTGGACAGTACTTTTGTGCTTTGACAGTTTGTAAAAATTTTGATTAGGTGGATTTCAGCTGTCATTTGGTTCATCTGTCCCTCTGCAGGGGACATAAACTTGCTATATATTTGCACATGCAGCATTGCGAATTTAAGTTGTTGGAGATGTGAGAGTTATTCTCCCAGGTGATTTTAAAATGGAGTTCTCATATACAGAGATGTCTTTCCGGTCTTCTACCAGCAGCTTGGAGGGGTTTTATGTTTGTTTGTTTGTTTGAGGGTTTTCTTGTTTGGTTGGTTGGTTTTGAGTTTTTTCGTGGTTTTTTGTTTGTTTATTTTTGGTGGGGTTTTTTTCGGTTGTTGTTTTTTGGTTGGTTGGTTTTGGTTTGGTTTTGGTTTTGTTGTTTTGTTTCTTTTTTTGTCAGGCTAGTTTGCAGAAAGATTCAAGACTAGTCAAGAACATAAAGGAATCATTGATGAGCTCTGCGTTTGAAGTTGTCTCTTACTGCATTGGAATTACTATTTAAAATATTTGCATAACCATTCCAGTTTTTTCTTAGATGGTGAGTTACGCCAGTATAGCTGCAAAACTGTGGCAAAAATCTGAAATGCTTCCAGTTTTGATACTGTATTTACTTTTACATAGTAGAAGACTCAGCACTTACCTCCCACTTTCTGATTTCCTCTTATTTCCCAGAGGAAAATGTAGCATCTCTATTTCATGTAGCAGCTCTATTAAATTTCTAACCTAGGAATACACGTTAGGTTTTTTTGGGTGGCCAGGTAGTGCTCCAACTAAAGTAATTGCTGAAAACTGTTTTTGGAGTAGGGAGACACAGCTAATCAGTACTGACTATTGTACAAAAAGCATTTACATACAGAAGATTTTGCCAGGTAAAATAATAAGCACTCATGCATCACTAACTCTTCTACAGTTATTGTCTCTGAATGCCCTCATGCTCAAATACACATTTGTTACTAGCATATATATATATATATATGGTATATATATATCCATATGTATCTGTATATCAATATATCTATATACACAGTGCACGCTGTTGAAGGAAAAATGCATTTTGTTTACCACCTCACTGCCTTCTGTCTTAATTTCAACAAAATTCAGTCCCTCAAAATCTGTGAAATCCTAATTTTTTCAACAGACACTGTTTAAATTACCACAGATAATTATGACAAAAATTAGATGCTGCATTTTTATTTAATATGTAAATTTTACAGTATGCCCACTAGATGCCACTCTAGACAATGAAAAGACATTAATCAGTGAAACTTCACTACTTCTGTGTTGCTTCAGATTAATATTTTACTTGGTCTTTTCTTTCAAAGCACTGCTTGTTGGCTGGGAAATGCTGCTTTCCCTTCACTGGGTACCAACTGATACAGCTTGTAAATACTGATTTAGTGCTTTTCCAGTATTTTCACAACAACTCTCCTCAGTCTCTTGTGGCGTCTTGTCTGCTGTATTTTTTATTCTGTGCTTTTTGATAGTATTTTTGCACTGGACTAGTGGCTATGCCATGTTGTGTGAAAGATAGGAGAATTTTATGCTGGCATCTGTAAATCATGATGAGAAAATCTGAGTAGCCCCAGTTTGGAACTGACCACAGACTTAAGTGGGGCAGTGAGGCCAGCAGACTGCGGAGGGTTGTGAAAACAGTGGTCTTGATGCTCATTTTCTTTGTGTCAGCTGCCTGCAAAGCCATGGCTGCTGCTGCTGCTGCTGCTGCTGCTGCTGCTGCTGTTGTCAGAGGGGGTTGATGTGAAGATTGGTTGGCATCATTGCTGAGAATGCTGTCAGCTACCGAGAACGTTTTGAGACAGCTCCAGCTGCACATTCCTGTATATTAGTTATTCACAGATTTCTTTCTGCAGCTTTTTCCATTGAAGCCAAAGTAATATTTTTCTGGAGGCAATTAGGTGAGTTCAAGCTGGCTCATAAAATCAGACCTAGCACTTGAACAAACAAACTATTAAATATTGCCTGCTTCCCACTGTTCCTGTCCTCTTTTCATACAGCCTCACTGTCTTGCTTAGTTTGGCAGGGCTTCCTTCTCACTGCATTTGACGGAAGGTCAGATCCCCAGTGCTGGCCTTCTTCTATACTCCTTGAATCCTATCCCTACTTCCAGTAAAAATACTGTATCATGAAACATAACAAGATTGTTATTGTTTCTTACATAACAAAAAGTGCATCTGGTTAAGGGTAACTGTTTTTCATAACAGTGAGTAATTCAACAAATTTGTATTATCAAACATTCTTTACTTAAACAAATATAAAATATTGTGGCAATAATGCTGCGTGATTAATAAAGGAAAATGGTGACCCTGCAATGGTATGAGCTATCATTGGCAACAGAAAAACAGAGAATAATAAGTGGTTTTGTTGGAGAAATTATCCAACAATATTTTTTTCTGCCACGAGATCCATAAAAGCTGATTTGGTCTTAAACAGAGACAGGAAATCCCTGCACAAGGTTAAGGGGAGATTGATTAGTCAAATAAATTGCTTCGTATTTTTTTATTAATCCTTGAATCATTCTAAATTGAAATAGTGAAGCCACGTTAGAATGTTTAATCTGTTACAGTAAGCTCAGGACCTAAATTACTGTATTTGCTCAAGCAGATAAAAATCTACTAAAAAATCTCTAGGACATCTTTCCATTCTTGCAAAACAACTACATAGTACATATCTAAGCGACAAAATATCACAATTTTTGATCACCACCTCTTTCCTTTTCTTCTCCCTCTGATATAACTGCAGTTTGTAAAAACAATTTCGTGATCACATAAGCTGTTGGGAAAGTCATGAAGGGCCCAGAACCCTTATATATGAAGACAGAGTGAGGAACCTGAGTTTGTTTAGTCTAGTAAAGAGGACACTGGTGCTTAGCAACAAATCTTTGAAGAGTTTCTGATGTGCCATGGAGCCAAACTTTTCTAGGTAGACGATATAATGAATTGCAGCCTGTGAAGTTCAAGTTATGTATTAGGAAACATAACTATATGTTTCAATATAATATCAATATAATGTGTACGATACATTATAGTTATTGTAATCCATATGTAGAGGATTTCAAGACTTGCAAAGAAAAATCCATGGCTGGCCTGCTTCAGAGTTTTCAAGTAGTAGTCTACTTGAATGAATAAAGAACAAAACTAGATGAACTCCAGAGGTGCCTTCCAGCCAACATTTCTGACTCAACACTGCTGCCATTTAAGTATTGTTTCAGTGGAAGATGTGTGAGTCACTGTGAGCTCTTACAGCTGTTCATATTCAAACAAATTAAACGAGAGGTTGTTATTAATTCATGCTGTATGGAGCTTAGTGCTATCAGCAGTACAGTAGCATCTCTAATGATGCTTATGTACACAATCATGCTCTCTGTGCTCTCATAGATTGTAATAGTAATGTCAGTCATCTACTTGCACTGGTTTTACTACTGGTAGACCTAGCTCTTTCTCAGAAGCCATCCAGGAAGCCAGACCCTGGCTGGGTCAGGCCAGACCCCTGAATGTGTGAGCAGTATTCTTGTTACATGAAGAGCCTGATTTTGGAACTAAACTGGCAATTACTGATTTTAATTTTAAACGAGTAGTTTCTGGTCAAATAAAGGCAAAATTCTCCAAATTTAGGCAGCCCAACGTCTTGCTGCAAAGAATGTAGAAGATTGCCTCTTGGGAAGAGCTACATAGGAATGAAGAGCATATGATGATATCATACTATTCCTTTCCTAACAGCAGTTGACAGCAAGATCTTGAGTTAAGCCTAATGATAAGCAGCAGTATAGCTCTGCAGAAGTGCATCCATTTTTGTAGTTAGAATTTGCTGAATCCAGCTTCTTTACATGCTAATAAGAAATTAGTTATTCTCCTAATGTTCATCTTCAGAGCTTGTGTTGGATATCAGCTACTGCCATGACTACACTTGCTCTTTGTTACAGCTATGCTGAGTTCTTGAGTAACAAGTGTAATAAAAAGAGTCTTAAATTAAAAATACAGTTTACCATGTTTTCCTGGAAGTCTATAACTTTCCATTAGTACAGAAGTTGTAACATTTCATTTCTTTGTTTCTCTGTTGTGCCTTTGCCTTCTTTTAAGCTTTCTTACTCTGGTTTCTGTTCAAAAAAATTTTAAAAAGCAAATGGTTAATGCAGTATGTGGACTAGTTTCAAAAGCAGAAGCCAGAGTCTAACTGTTTTTCATAATAATACCTGTTATTTTCAAGTTTATAATGCTGGCATTTGGAACAGTTTTTTAAAAGTGCTGAGAGTTTTATTTGTATTTAATTAGAACCTGTCTTCCTTCCCCTTAAGAGCAGGGATTGCAAAAAAGCCAGTGAGATTTCCCATAATTACCAGCAATAATGCTGGTAAGCATTATTATTTACTTGCTAAGAAAGGGTTCAGAAATGGAAAAGCCACTCAACTGAGGGTGTGAGTTACAGGGAGAGAACAGAAGAGATAGATTCTTTAGGTTTTATTATGTTATGACTACACACCAAGAGCAGATACAGCTATGGTCACTTTACAGTTAGTATATGTCTTCTCTTTAGGGTTTGCTAGGTACTTGTTTTCCTTACACTCTGTTTATATTGCTCAACCTTTGTATGAAGTTATATTGTTTGTTTATTAAATTTTTCCCCCTTCTCCAAGTCCTCTTGAGTTGTCAACTATATTATTATTAGTTCTATGCATAATAAACTTATAAAAGAACCAGGAGTGAAAAATAAAAGCTCACAACAATAAACCCCACCAGTGTTAACATTCAGTTACAGATTTTCAGTTCCCTTGGTTTGATCTTTAGGTGTCAAGGTGACATGACTGCAATAACCACCCTTGTAAATTTGTGATGCTGTCAGATACAGCTGACATTTTTCATTCAGAGGATCCCTGCAGACAATAAAAATGCTAAAATATGCAGAATCAGTAAGAAGAGGCAATAATTTCATTAGACTAGCTGATATAATCAGAGAAAACAGACGAGGTCATGGACAGTTCCTCTATGACGTTGCATCTAAGGTTTTCTTCCAATGAAACACCACTGACCATAGTAGTAGTATATACATCATGTTACAAATGTCATGCAATGAACTGAAAACTAATTTTTTTCATTAAGATCTTTATGAAATATTTGCAAGACATTTTTAAAATATATAAATGATGCAAAATCTGCACCTTCGATTGACTTATGTCTCCTTTTAAAGTTATAGCAGTACCATCTTATTACGTATGTCTCAATGGTAAGTTTTGATATCATAAGGTTTTTTCCCACACTTTTATTGAATGAGCAGAATATACAATTTTATGGTCTTTTTCTTGAGAATGATTTCAAATGATTCAGTGATTTAAACAAAAATTCATAGACCTGTTATTTGTGGATCTTAAGGCCTGTGACCCTAACAGATTTTGACAGTTTGTCATCCTTTGCCCACTTCTTAGAAAAATGTAGAATTGTAGGACAGTTTGTCTTGGAAGGGACCTTAAAGACCACCTATTTCCCAACCCTCTTCATGGGCATGGACTCCTCCCAATAAACCACACTGCTTGAGGCCTCATCTAACCTGGCCTTGAATACTTTCAAGGCCAGGAAGCAGCTCCACTGCTCCCCTTGGCAACTTGCTCCAATGTCTCACCATGCTCATAGTGAAGAATTTTCTCTTAAATGTCTACTCTAAATGCACCTGCAGCTTTCCTAATGTCTTAATCCCTGCTGGTTACTTTATTCTGCCAGTGGAGGTGTGGTAAGTGCTGTTCAGTAGTGATGTACGCTCTGAAATAATCCATACACTGAGGTAGTTGCTGTACCTCAGTTACCATTTGGTGTGCAAGATTTTACTGCCTTACCTTTCCAGTATTCTCAGCTGGTATGACTGTAGAGGGCAAGATCACTGTACCATAAAAAATAATTTTACTTATGTGGTGAATTTTTTATCTTTTCCCACATTCCGTGGCTCCCAGGTAATTTTGTTTAGGATTGGATAATTTAAGACAACATTAGCAAGGTCAGCAGTCAACTGCTGTTGCCTCATTAAAGGGTACTCTCCCAGAATCAGGAATAGATTCAGATTTAGCCTGACTCTTCCTGGAACCATTGTTAACTGGATGACTTCTGGGGATAAATGGCTTCTGTATGAAATGAAGCTTTGATTGTGCTAAAGAACACAGTGAAGTGAATGCAACTGGGATAATCCCATAGTGTTTTATTGACTTAGTTGCTGACATCCTGAACTATGTATTTTTTTTTAAAGCAGTTCAAGTGGTTTTTTTGGTTGTGTTAGGCTGTACTTCCTGACTACTTTTGTTAACTTCTCAAAGCTGTAATTATTTCCTTTGTAACAATATTTTTTTCTAAGCAGCTCTTTTACAATACTCCCTTCTTAGTAGGCATCCCAGATTGGTTTTGAATTAATTGAACTATCCTTAAAATCATGGAAACCTATGTCATCTCCGATCTGCTTGTTGTGTGGAGGTAGATATCTCATCAAGGAGATGCTGAAATCAGATACTTCAAATCAAATATGAGAGGATTTGAGAGACATTTATTATAGGAAAAAAGTGACTCTGAAATGCAGTTCATACTATACAGTATTCATAGTCAATAGATCATCCAAGATATACTCTTCTTACACTGAAGACACGATTTTATTTTTTTTTTTATTATGGATGTCTCCTGATACTTCTGTGATACACACCACTTACAGGGTTAATGTTTTAGCTGATCAGATGCCAGAAATGTTTTTAGGCATGATATCAATGTAGCTTTAGTCTGCATGCCTTTTCTGCTTCATCTTGTTTGGCATCCATTTCAAGCAGAAAATGAAAATGTACTCTGGGTATAATAAAAACATTTGCAGAACACAGTTTTCTTGAGCTTTCTTGGAGGAAGGGTCATAAATTTACCTAAATGGATTTATTTATTTTGTCTTTGTAATTCTGTGTTATGTGTATGGGGGAAAAAATAGCATTATAGAAGAAAATATTGCAGCCCTCTTGAAGGATTTTTGTCAAAAGCAGGTACACTTACTCTAGATAAGTTATTTTGTTGTGTTTTCTGTTCACTTTTGTTACTGACGATTTTCAGTAGCTAACAAATTTATTGCCAAAGAAACTACTAATTGAGTCATAATGCTGTTTCACCTTCTAGATGACACACTAGAATATATCAAGTGCTAATGAGGTTCAGTAAACATTTCTAATTTGAAGTAATTTGTAAGTTTATATTGCCTTCTCTCTTTCATCAGCTGTAAAAGTGAAAAATATCCTGTGTAGTTCACATCACCTTTCTTGTTTAACAAAGGCTGTGTGAAATGTTGAGAACAAAACACAGACTGATTAAGAGTTATTCAAAGGACTTGAGTTTTGTGCTCAGCTCTGTTGACATTTCAGTTTTTCTCCTCTCTGACTGAAATCCTGGCACCATTGAAATAATTGTGAGTCATACAAACTGATTACAAGAAAGATTTTACTCCTCTGCATTACCTTCTCTGTCTGTGTTTTTCTTTGACTATTTTACCCACCACTCCAGCATGTGGTAAAATCTTAAGACATGAGACCAAAACATCAACTTACATAAAACAGAATAATTTTGGGGTTTATTTGGGGGGTTTTTGGTTTGATTTTTTGGGTTTGGTTCTATTGTGTTGGTCGGTTTGTCTGGGTTTTTTTGTTTTTATTTTTTTTACATTTGGGGTTTTTTTGTGTCTCTCTAAAACACAAATTAATGCAAGTACAGTTACTTAATACGAA